>NW_022437058.1:2974747-3237490 GCF_009761245.1 Sapajus apella | reverse complement strand
CTTTCTTTCTTTCTTTCTTTCTTTCTTTCTTTCTTTCTTTCTTTCTTCTTCCCTCCCTCCCTCCCTCCCTCCCTCCCTCCCTCCTTCCTTCCTTCCTTCCTTCCTTCCTTCCTTCCTTCCTTCCTTCCTTTCTTCTGTTACCCAGCTGGGAGTGCAGTGGTTTGATTATAGCTCGCTGCAGCCTCAAATTCCTGGACTCCAGCAATCCTCCCATCTCACCTTCCTGGGTACTTGGGTTTTTTGTAGAGACAGGGTCTTGCTATGTTGCCTAGGCTGGTCTGGAACTCCTGACCTCAAGCAGTCCACCTATGTCTCCCAAAGTGCTAGGATTACAGACGTGAATGACTGCACCTAGCCAAGCTTATTTTTTTAATTTATTTTTTTCTCCACTTGATTCAGCATTCCCGTATTAGAAATAGGAAGAAGTGTCATGTCTGTTCAGGCTTCATGTATTTGGAAGAGGAAGCCCCATGAATATTTTTATGGATGTCCTAGTGCTGCTGAGTGCGTATCAACACCACCACGAGCTTGGGCCACGTCACATCAACAGCAGATTTAATTTGGGGTCTCTAAACACTATCTATGGTTGTGCAGAGAGACGGAATTTTTCTAATAAAATAATTATTAAATGTGGCTCCATTTTCAAGATTAAGCTGTTAAAATGGTATCATTGTTCAGCAAAGATGACAGATTAGAATGAAAGGGATACATTTTTTTAGGATGACTGCGATTCTCTTCCTGTGTTCTGCTATACACACCAGTAGCTCAGGCAAGAGCGAGAGGAGACAGGGACAGTGACTGGGAGCTGGATTATGCAGCTCCGACAAGCCCAGGGTTTAGTGAAAGACAATCGCTTTGGATCACCAAAAAGAAGATTACTCCAGATTAATTTATTTGAGTTCTCTAAGTCATTTTTAAAGCAATAAGGAAGAGCTACATCAAATAACAATGATCTACATTTCAAAAATCTGTTTATATAAACCTTAGAAGGAGCTCAGACGTTGAATCACCTGAATGCTTGAAATGTAAATAGAAGAAAATAATGTTGCAATTCAACAGTCTGGAGAAAAACAATTATCTTGGCTACTAGGCCTTGTATTATGCATTTCTTTATAGATGAATAGATTCTTCGAAATAAAATAATCTTTTGTGGATCATTTAATTCCATCTCCACAAAGAGGCACCCTTTGCATAAATCATTCTAAGCATTTATGCTGGATTTCTCCCACAGAGCTGAGCACACAGGAAGTTGCCTTCAGTAAACCTTTCTTGAATTGAATTTATCTCACTCTTAATCCTTCCCAGGGAAAAACAGTAGCAGAAAATTGTGTAAATTTTTCTTCATTGCTCACCTGCATCCCTCTTCTATTTTCTTTTTCTTTTTTCTTTCTTTTTTTTTTTCTTTTTCTTTTCTTTCTTTTTTTTGAGACTGAGTTTTGCTCTTTCACCCAGGCTGGAGTGCAAGGGCATGATCTCAACTCACTGCAATCTCCACCTCCTGGGTTCAAGTGATTCTCCTGCCTCAGCCTCCCAAGTAGCTGGAATTACAGGTGGGTGCCACCATGTCGGGCTAATCTTTGTATTTTTAGTAGAGACAGGGTTTCACCATGTTGGCCAGGCTGGTCTCGAACTCCTGGCTTCAGGTGATCCACCTGCCTCAGCCTCCCAAAGTTCTGAGATTACAGACATGAGCAACGGTGCCCGGCCCTCTTCTGTTTTCTTAATCTGGGTGTGCTAGTGACTTAGTAAATGTGTAACAGTGGACTCTTCAGAAATTTTTTTTGTTGCATTTGCTGATTTCTACTATGTACTCCCACCATAACTTAATCAAAATACAAACCTGACATCACTGAGTACAGAGTTGGGAAGAGATATTCAATATCACATCAGTATACAATATTTCCATTACACAGATACAATGAACATAAATAATTTTAAGAGCATAAGTAACAGTAAAATGTAGTGAACTAATTAGGCAGTGATGAGTTTTGAGTACTTATTATCATTACTGATAAAATGCTTATTTGATTGTTATTTCAGAGTTTAGTTTTTATGATGACTTTAACAACAGATAACTGTAAAAATTGCCTCTTAATTAAAGTCTATGCACCCACTTGACGGTGCCCCTGACTGTTTTCTGAACAGATTCCAATTGCTTTTCCTTCATCATTTAAGTGGCAGTCATCAGTTTCCTATTTTTGCTCTCTCTTTTATCCCCCAAAACACACATTTTATTTTATTTTATTTTCTGAGGCATGGTCTCACTGTGCCGCCCAGGCTGGAGTGCAGCGGCGCAATCTCAGCTCACTGCAGCCCTGACTTCCCAGGCTCAGATGGTTCCTTCACCTCAGCTCCCCAGGTAGCTGGGACTACAGGTGCACACCACCATACCAGGCTAATTTTTGTATTTTTCGTACAGATGGGGTTTCATCATGTTGCCCAGGCTGGTCTTGGAACTCCTGGGCTCAAGTGATCTGCCTGCCTTGGCCTCCCAAAGTTCTGGGATCACAGGCATGAACCACTGCACTCAGCCAAAGAAAACACTTCTCTTGCTTTCTTTTCTTTTTTTTTTTTTCTGTGATGGAGTCTTGCTCAGCCACCTAGGCTGAAGTGCAGTGGTGCCACCTCTGCTCACTGCAACCTCTGCCTCCCAGGTTCAAGCCATTCTCCTGCCTTAGCCTCCTGAGTAGCTGGGACTACAGACGCACCCCCACACCCATTTAATTTTGTATTTTTGGTAGAGACAGGGTTTCACCGTGTTGGCCAGGCTGCCCTCGAACTCCTAACCTCAGGTGATCTGCCCACTTCAGCCTCCCAAAGTGCTGTGATTACAAGCGTGAGCCACCATGCCTGGCCAGAATACACTTTTCAACTAAAGTTCAGCCTCTAACTTCCTCCTTTGATTCCTTAGCAAAACATACTATTATAAAGGGTTTTCTACAAATAAGCACACTCATGTAGTAGCAAATGTAGGACCATAAAACCATTATGAGGCTCAATTAATACAAAAAGCTGTATCAATAGAATAAAGGACAACAGACATAAAGTTTTTCACAGAAATTCAATACTTTTTCATGACTATAAATCTAGGAGTTTATTTCTGGACTCTCAGTTTTATGCCCTTGACCCATATGTTTATCCTTATGCTGGTACAACACTCTCTTTGTGGTTTATGCAACTGCAAACACTACCTTTATAGTAAGTTTTGCTGTCAAGAACTATAACTCCTCCAACTTTTTTTTCCAGATTATTTTTACTATTCTAGGTCCTTTGCATTTCCATATAAATTTTAAGACTAGTTTGTCAATTTATGAAGAAACCTACCTGGGATTTTGCTGGAAAATATGTTGGATCTATAGATCAATCTGGAGAGTATTGCTGTTTTACCAGGAAGAAATTCAAAACAATGGAATGTTTTTCCATTTATTTAGATTGCCTTTAATTTTTTAACAGTATTTTACAATTTAACAAAGGATGCAGGAACACCTGGATAGCCACACATAAAAGAATGATAAAGACCCCAATTTTACATCATACACACATATTAACTAAAAATGGGTCATAGACCCAAATGGAAGCACTAAAACTATAAAACTCCTAGAAGATGATAAAGGTGTAATTTTCGTGACCTTAGATTAAGCAAGGGCATCTTATACATGACACCAAAAGCACAAGCAACAAAAGAAAATAAAAGATAATTGGTCTACATCAAAACTAAAAACTCTTTCACTGCAAATGATGCTATTGAGAAAGCAAAAAAATGGAAGCCACAGAATGGGAAAAGACATTTGCAAACCACACATCAGATAAGGGGCTGGTATCCAGAATATATGAAGAACTCTTACAACTGCATAATAAAAAGACAACCCAGTTTTCAAAAGTACAAATAAGCAGATATTTCTCCAAAGAAATATACAAATGACCAATAAACACATGAAAAGATGCTCAACATTTTTAGTCCTTAGGGAAATGAAAATCAGAGTAACAATGAGAGAGCATTTCTTATGTTCTAGATGGCAACAATAAAAAAGACAGACAATAACAGGGCTAACGAGGTAGGTGAATTGGAATGCTCCTCTATTTCTGACAAGAAGACTGTAGAAAACAATTGAGTAGTCACCCAAAATGTAAAACTATATGTCGCAGCAATTCTACTTCCAGGTATTTACACCCAAGGAAGCATACACATATACAAGAACTTGTACACGAATGTTCACAGCGGCATTATTTATAATAGTGAGAAAGTGGAAACAATACAGCTCTTCATCAACTGAGGAATGGATGAAATGTAGCATATTTGTACAAGGGAATAGTCTTGGCATGAAAAGAAGTGAGGTATTTATGCATGCTACAATATGATGAACTTGAAACATTATGCTAAGTGAAAGGAGCCAGTCACATGAGCCTGCATATTCTGTGATTCTGTATATATGAGATGTCCAGGATAAACAAGTTTATAGAGACAGAAAGTAGTTTAGGCATTGATTAGGCCAAGGCTGGGTAGGAAGGCTATGAGGAGTGAGTGCTAATGGGTGCCTGGTCTTCGGGGGGAAACTGAAAATACTCTAATTAGATTAGATTATGATGATGGTTGCACAACCTTGGCAACATATTGAAAATTATGGAGTTGTATGCTTTAATTGAATGAATTACATCATATGAATTATATATTAATGAGGCTGCTGAGAAGAAAACTATAGAGGTCCCAGAGTCCTGACCAGATTCTCAAGTTTGTGGATTTTCTCTAAAGTGGTTTGGCTTCCTTGCTGGAGGTTTCCGGAATCCCAAAGGACCTCCTGCACAGCTCTTTCACACTTGAGGATGCTGCCCTTAGAAACATTGCCCTTTCCCTTAGGATAGATCCTTTCTTAAACCTGTTGGTCCGCAGGATCCAGTCAGCCTTCCAAGTGCGCACCCCCCACCCTGCCCATCTCAAGTGACATTCAGTCCCTCTGAGCACCCCTGCATTGGGTGAGATTTGGATTCTCCAATTTCCCTCAAGCTTTCTCCTCAACCTGGAGAGTGACAGTGTGTATTTAGGGGACCCCATGAGTTGCTGATCGCACAGACTAGGCAGTGTCTGTGTGTTTGCGAGGTGTTTTTCAGAGGACAATTTTTAGTCTAACATGAGAACACGTCTAAGCCAAATACATATGAGGTACAGCCAACTGCGTGCTGAAAAGTAGGAGAGCAATGGCTTGGGTGCAGCAAGACACATCAGCCCAGCATTTATAAATGGATTTTGGAAACATTTATAAACTCACCACTAAATACCCTTTATATGTAAAACTATAATTTCTTTTGTGTATCAGTTAACCATTATTTAAGAATGTCTGCTCATGGTGAAATGTTTGTCTTTCCAATATTTAATTAAGTTTCATTTCATGGTGTAAAGCATTCATTTGCTTTATGACTTTATGACTTGTCCTTATGCAAAAATGATCAGCCTCATTTCTGTGTTCTGAGTGGAACTATGCAAATGTTTTGATTAAATGATAAACTAAACAGTTTTGCCAGAAGCAGCTATTTCCACAGGAGCCTATGCTACTGGGTTATCTAAGCAAAATGGAATGATGCCAGTTGCTGGCAGATGTAGGGAAACTGATAGAAGCTTCTAAATGTGGCCATTATCAAACAATCAAAATACATTTAAAAGAAGTAAAAACCAAAAAACAAAAACAAACAAAAAACTAAACAAAACCTTAAGATAAAGTTGGTAGACACGGTCACATGCAGTGGGCCAGTTTGCTTTGTATCTTCCATCCAAACTTTTTGGCACACGGGTAGCACTCCATTTAAACATTCCAAAACTTGGTTTCCAACTTTGTTACTTTCCATTTGGAATTCACTTTCCTACAGAAACAGTGTTAAAGTTAGTTGTGTCTCAGGCCAGCCCATGAGAAACTTTTAAATACATAGAGTGATTAAAACACTCTGCATTCGCAATGAAAAGTGTGGAAAATGAAACTGCAACAATATTGGTCATTCAAACAGGAAAACAGTAAAAAAAAAATTATTTTAATTATCTTATCTCTGAGGTTGACTCTTGTGAAAATCATATGCAATTAGAAAAGAAATGAGGTCGGGTGCAATGGCTGATGCCTTAATCCTAGAACTCTGGGAGGCCGAGGTGGGTGGGTCACCGGAGGTTGGGAGTTACTTAGAATAGTTTCAGAAGGAATGGTGCCAGCTCCTCTTTGTACCTCTGGTAGAATTCAGCTGTGAATCTGTCTGGTCCTGGGCTTTTTTTGGTCGGTAGGCTATTAATTACTGCCTCAATTTCAGAACTTGTTATTGGTGTATTCAGGGATTCGGCTTCTTCCTGGTTTAGTCTTGGGAGGGTGTATGGGTTCAGGAATTTATCCATTTCCTCTAGATTTTCTAGTTTATTTGTGTAAAGGTGTTTATAGTATTCTCTGATGGTAGTTTGTATTTCTGTGGGATCAGTGGTAATATCCCCTTTTACCATTTTTTATTACGTCTATTTAATTATTCTCTTTTCTTCTTTATTAGTCTGGCTAGTGGTCTATCTATTTTGTTGATCTTCTCAAACCAGCTCCTGAATTCACTGATTTTTTGAAAGGTTTTTTGTGTCTCTTTCTCGTTTGGTTCTGCTTTGATCTTACTTATTTCTTGTCTTCTGGTTATTAGAGAAATGCAAATAAAAACCACATTGAGTTAGAATGGCAATCATGCCAGTTAGAATGGTGATCATTAAAAAGTCAGGAAACAACAGATGCTGGAAAGGATGTGCTAAAATAGGAACGCTTTTTCACTATTGGTGGGAGTGTAAATTAGTTCAACCATTGTGGAAGACAGTGTGCAATTCCTCAAGGATCTAGAACTAGAAATACCATTTGACCCAGCAATCCCATTACTGGGTATATACCCAAAGGAATGTAAATAATTCTACGATAAAGACACATGCACACATATGTTTATTGTGGCATTGTTCACAATAGCAAAGACTTGGAAAACAAGCTGAATGCCCATCAATGATAGACTGAATAAAGAAAATGTGGTACATATACACCATGGAATACTATGTAGCCATAAAAAAGGGTGAGTTTATGTCATTTGCAGGGACATGGATGAAGCTGGAAACCATTATTCTCAGCAAACCAACATAAGAACAGGAAACCAAACACCACATGTTCTCACTCATAAGTGGGAGTTGAACGATGAGAACACATGGACACAGGGAGGGGAACATCACACACTGGGGACGTCAGGGGGTAGTGGGCTAGGGGAAGGATAGTGGGCTAGGGGACAGATAGCGTTAAGAGAAATATCTAATGTAGATGATGGATTGATGGGTGCAGCAAAGCACCATGTCACATGTATACCTATGTAACAAATCTGCACATTCTGCACATGTACCTGAGAGCTTAAAGTATAAGAATAATTTAAAAAATTCAATGTCAATTTTTGCATTTATGTATTGTGCTTTTGGAGTGTGCCTAAAACGTCATTGTCAAATCCAGGGTCACCTCAGTTTTCTCCTATATTATCTTTCAGAGATTTTACAGACTGGAATTTTCACATTTATTTCCTGATTCATTTTGAGTTAATTTTTGAGAAGGTATAAGGTCTAGCTATTTTTTTGTGGATGCCGAGTTGCTCCAGTACCAATTGTTGAAAAACTACCCTCCATTAAGTTGCCTTTCCTCATTTGTCAAAAACCAGTTGACTGTATTTGTGTGGGACTCTTTCTGGGTTCTCTGTTCTGTTCCATTAGTCTGTTTGTCTATTCTTTCCTGTCTATTTACACTTGATTACTGTAGTCTGACGGCAAGTCTTGAAGTGAGGTAGGTCTCCCTATTTTCTTCTTCTCTTTCAATATTTTTCTTGCCTATTTTGGACCTTTTGTATAAACTTTATTTATGTATTTATTTTTTATTAATTTTGTTTTTATTTATTTATTTATTTGAGATGGAGTTTTGCTCTTTGCTGTCCAGGCTGCAGTGCAGTGACATGATCTTGGCTTACTGCAAACTGTGCCTCCAGGTTCAAGTGATTCTCCTGTCTCAGCCTCCCAAGGAGCTGGGATTACAGGCGCCCACCACCATGCCTGGTTAATTTTTATAGTTTTGGTAGAGATGGGGTTCCACCATGTTGGTCAGGCTGGTCTCGAACTCCTGATCTCAGGTGATCCACCTGCCTCGGCCTCCCAAACTGCTAGTATCAGTGTAGACAGTATCAGAGGATGATGATATCCCAGATGATACTCTGAATTATACTATTATGGTAGATACATGTCATTATACATTTGTCAAAATCCAAACCAAGAACCAAACTTAATGTCAACTATGGACTTTAGTTAATAATAATATATCAATATCAGTTCATCAATAACAAAAAATGTACCATACTAATGCAAGATGTTTATAATAAGAATAATTATGGGGGGTGGGGATGCTGGGGATTTAAAGGAACTCTGTACTTTATGCTCAATTTTGCTTTAAACCTAAAACTGCTCTATTAAATAAAGTCTATTAATTTAGCATTTTTCGGTCAATATTAAGGTCTGCTATCAGTGCCAAGACAATGCAAGTGACCACCTGCAGATGGTTCATGCTGATGGCATCCTTGCATCTTGGAGCTTTCTCCAACTGCCAGAAAATGCTCATCCTGTGGGCAGGGCAGGCTGAAACTACTGTAGGATTAACATATGGGAGATCTATCAGAGTGGTGGGAAAAACTATAGGGAAAGGACACAAACCTTCTGAAAGGTCTGAAGGTTTTGCAGAGCCCCGCAGTTGGGGTGGGGGGAATAGCTGAAGGCAGCTGTCCTATAACCTTGGGGCACAGGGCAAGGAGTGGGTACAAGGAAGTGTAGGGGAATTGATCTTAAACAGGCTTGTTCACTTATGTTGACCAGAAACTGACCTTTGATCATGCCCGCAGGTGACATTCCTGGAAAGGGGAACAATAAATGTTAATTACCTACAGGTTGTGTTTGCTCCAGGCTTTCGGCATCATGCCTGCGCTGAATAAAAGCAAACAGCTCCAGCTTCTTGGGGCTGCTGTCTGGCCAGTAGAGCCTAGCTGCTCTTACACTGCATACCTTTGTCTGGATACTCCTTTCAACCATTGGCCAGGATCTGCCGGGCAGACCCGGCATTAACACTCACAGGAGTGTCTCCATCAGTGAGAAAAGAGAATCTGGAATCAATATCCCAGTTTCCTCATCCCTGGTGCCACTCTGCTGAAGTGTTTTCTGCACAGTCGCTCAAAGGGTCCCAGTGAGATTGAGCCCCACTACCCACAACAGCAACCCACTCAACAATGAGTCCTTCAATAACTTTCCTGTGTCCCCATCTCATTTCCTATATCCTCACTGGGCTTCCTGCACTCACTGCCCAAATTTGTCCGGGATTGGCTGTGGGGAAAACCCAAACCAAGACAGGATCAGAATCAAGAAAAATGCTCACAGCTTTGCCTCAGGGGTTTCACCATGTTGGAGTTTCACCATGCTGGCCAGGCTGGTCTCAAACTCCTGACCTCAGGTGATCTGCCTGCCTTGGCCTCCCAGAGTGCTGGGATTGCAGGTGTGAGCCACCGCACCAGCCTATTTTTTGTATTTTGAGACACAGTCTCACTTACTTTGTCACCCAGACTGGAGTGCAGTGGTGCAATCTCTGCTCATTGCAACATCCGCCTCCTGGGTTCAAGCAATTCTCCTGTCTCAGCCTCCCAAGTAGCTGGGATTGCAGGTGTGTGCCACCATACACAGCCAATTTTTATATTTTTAGTAGAGATGGGGTTTCACTATGTTGTCCAGCCTGGTCTCGAACTCCTGACCTCAAATGATCCCTCCTCCTCAGCGTCTCAAAGTGCTGGGATTACAGACATGAGCCACCGCGGCTGGCTTGCTGGATTAACTTTAGAATCAGTGTGTTGATATCCAATAAAATAATTTGTTGGGATTTTGATTGGGAGTCTGTGTAATCTCAACATTAAGTTAGAATGTCACTTTGATAATATTGAATCTTCTTATCCATGTGTATGGAGTCTCTCCATTTATTGAGATTTTCTGTAATATCTCCCATCAGAGTTTTGTAGTTTTTCTTATAAAGATCTTAAACATGTTTTATTAGCTTTACACCTAAATATTTGTTGCTGGGTAATTGCTAATTTTATGTGTTGACTTGGCTAGGCCACGGTACCCAGGTATAGTAGTTCCTCTTTATCTGCAGTTTCTCTTTTTATGGTTTTAGTTGCTTGTAATTAACTGCAGTCTGAAAATATTAAGTGGAAAATTCCAGAAATAAAAAATTCATA
Source organism: Sapajus apella (assembly GCF_009761245.1). Taxonomy (NCBI): domain Eukaryota; kingdom Metazoa; phylum Chordata; class Mammalia; order Primates; family Cebidae; genus Sapajus; species Sapajus apella. Next base: position 3,227,206 of record NW_022437058.1, on the reverse strand, counting down.
AGTTTTAAATTGCACCTCCTTCTGAGTAGCATGGTGAAATTTCACACCATCTTGCACTTTCCCACCTGGGACATCCCTTTATCCAGCATTTTTTTTTTTAATGAAAGTTTTCTTTATTTGTTTATTTATTTATTTTTTTTTGAGATGGAATCTTGCTCTGTTGCCCAGGCAGGAGTGCAATGGTGAGATATTGGCTCACTGCAACCTCCACCTCCCGAGTTCAAGTGATTCTCCTGCCTCAGCCTCCTTAGCTGGGATTACAGCACCTGCTACCACGCCTGACTAAGGTTTGTATTTTTGTAGAGACAGGATTTCACCATGTTGGCCAGGCTGGTCTTGAGCTCCTGATCTCAGGTGTCCGCCTGCCTCGGCATCCCAAAGTGCTGGGATTACAGGCGGTAGCCACCACACTGACCTTTGTCCAGCATTTCTATGCTGTCTACACCACCTGCCCACTTTATCATGTCAACTATCAGGGTATCTCAGTGCTTGTGTTCAGTAGCACTCATTTTACTTCATAATGGCCCTAAAGCACGTGAGGAGTGATGCCAGCAATTTCAATATGCCAAAGAGAAGCTGTAAAGTGCTTACTTTAAGTTAAAAGGTGAAAGGTCTCAACTTAGAAAAAAGTCATATGCTGAGGTTGCTAATATCTACAGTAAGAAAAAAAAAATCTATCCTTGAAATTTGAACGGAATATTATTTTAATTGCTCTACTTTATTATTTATTATTGTTAATTTTTATTGTGCCTAATTTATTAATTAAACTTTATCATAAGTATGTAAGTATAGAAAAAATCATAGTGTGTATAGGGTTTGGTGCCATCCATAGTTTCTGCATCCACTGGATGTCTCAGAACGTGTCTCCTGAGGATAAGGGAGGACTACTGTGTTTGGTCAAACACTATTCTAGATGTTTCTCTGATGATTTTCTTTTTAGCAATGACTAATATTTAAATCAGTCGATTTTTAGTACAGCATATTACATTTACAATGTGGTTGGGCCTTATCAAGCAGTTGAAGGCCTTAAAGAAAAAAGAATGACCTCTCTCAGAACGAGAAATTTCTGCCAGAAGAGTGCCTTTGGATTCATGCTGTGACATTCACTCCTCCCTGGGTCTCCAGCCTGCTAGCCTATCGTAGATTTTGGACTTGTCAACCTACACAGATGTGTGAGCAAATTTTCTCTTTCCCTCTCCCTACCTTCTGTGTGTGTGTGTGTGTATGTGTATGTACACACCATATACAGCTGTCCCTCAGTATTTGAGAAGGATTTTTTCCCGGACCCCTTGCAGATATCAAAATTGGTGGATGCTCATGTTCCTTTCATAAAATAGCATAGTATCTGCATATAACTTGCATGCATCATCCTGAATACTTTAAATCATCTCTAGATTACTTATTACTTATAGATTACCTATTACCGTGTAAATGCTTTATTAACAATTATTATACTCTATTGGTTTTTATTTTTATTAATTTTTTATTGTATTGATACTTTTTATTTTTTTCTCTGAGCATTTTTGATCCACGGTTGGTTGAACCCCCTTCTGCAGAAACCTTGGCTCTAGAAGGCTACCGGGACATGCCAAATGTCTTAGTTGCTACAAAGGAATACCTGAGGCTGGACAATTTATAAAGAAACGAATTTTATTTGGCTCAGAGTTCTACAGGCTGTTCAAGAAGCATGGCACTGGCGTTTGCCTCTGATGAGGGCCTCAGGCTGCTTCCACTCATGGTGGGAGGGGAAGGGGAACTAGTGTTTGCATAGATTACATGGTGAGAGGGGAGGTGTCAGGCTCTTTTTAAAAACCAGCCCTCGCAGAAACTAGGAGAGTGAGAACTCACTCGCACCAATCATGGAGGGCATTAATCTACTCATGAGGGATCTGCCCCAGTGACCACACATCTCTCGTTAAGCCCCACCTCCAACACTGGGGATGAAATTTCAACATGAGGTTTGAAAAGATCAAACAAACCAAAATATAGCACCGATACACCATATATATATACCCATATACATAGAGATACACGTTCTGTTTCTCTGGAGAACCCTGACTAACACAGAATTTGGTACTGAAAGTGATTCTAAATGAACAGAATTTTAAGAATGAGTTTTCTGAGTTGGGGTTTCTGTAATTTCGTCTCTAATCTGATTAGATTTAAAGATAAGAATGACTATTTCCAGTAGAAAAGAGAGCACTGATAACCCATGGTCCTATGTTGTAATACAGGTATGCAAAATACCATTATTAAATACTCCTAATCAAAGACTGACAAAGAAACAAGGATCTGGGTGATACCCTTCAAACATTTTTGTCAAGCTAATGAATAAGACAAAGTTGGCCGGTAGCTCCTACTTTCAATGGACAGATTGAAGAAGAAAAAAAGTTCAGGGATTTAACTCAAATTCACGTGAATGACCTGAAGGCTTTCTGTGCCCTGAAAGAAACACTTAACTGTTGGGCCTGCAAAGCTGTGATTGTGGAAAACCAAACACAGAATCTCATCCTACAAGTTACTGAGCTACAATACAAACAGAATTCCCAGACTTGTAATGTGCCTACTGTTAATGTGATGGATTGAGAAGGAATGAGATTCTAAACGATGGAATAGGGACACTGGAAGATCCCAGCGAGGCTGGGGACATTGAACCCCTAGATCTGCTGAGTTTCTTTGCGAGTAGAAGCTATCATTCTATCCCTGTCTGAGGAAACTGTAATGGTATCCTCTGAGGTAGTCGCCTTACAAGACAGTGCCAATTCCCCTCAGGATCCACCCCCAGCGCTGCTCTGCTTCTAGGCCTATAACTAGACTCACATCCCAGAAGGCGGCTAAAGAGAAGACACATAGTGGGACCCATGAAGAGTGCATTACACTCCAAAAAAAAATGACATGATTTTTCCAAATTACACAGACAGAAATCCAGGGACAATAAGGCTGTGGGATAAGGATAGAAGGAACGTAAAGTTGGATATAAAGCTGGGTCCAGCTAGGTCTACTGATATTGACTACTAAGTGGATATTCTAGATTAAATGTTGCAGCTTGAGGAGTTGAAAGGCTCTACGCGTTGCTTGGCTGGTTTAATGAAACAAGGAGCAAAACACAGCCCACAGGAAATAGATTTGAAATGCCACACCTGCCTTGGCATTTTGTAGAGAAAGAGATTCAAGGGCTTGTAAAATTAGAATGGCAGAGTAGATCTGTCACCTCTGACCTGCTCACCCACTCTGGAGAGTCTAGAGGATACGTCTTTCACCACAACTGTGAGAAACAAGTTTGCAAGGCATCGCCAGCATCCTTGAAGAGCTCTGTGATTACTCTTCTTTCTGTAGGTCAGAAACTACAGTGGGAACTGCTGCCACTGAATTGGAAAACCTAAATGCAAAGGAAGGTAGTTGCATCTGGATGGCAGGGACCATGGGGTGGCACTCAATCACCAAAGGCAAGGTGGGCGGAGTTGCTGTAATGAACGATGGAGTCAAGGCAGCATTACTCATAATAGTCTGACTTTGTTGACAACTGTGGCACTGGCCAGCGATCATGGTACTTCTAGAAGTGAAGTAGGTAAGATGCTTACTAAATCCTTACTTCATCTGCAGAAGAATTCTATATCAAGTGAATAAAAAATTAACTTAAATCATAAAGACATAGAATCATGGCTTAACCTGGTGACTCAAATTGCAGCTGCTGTGACAGATGTGGTTTCACTGTTTGAGTAATTAACACGTCCCTGATACCTGGTATATAGCTATTGATCTGACACATGCTTTTTTCTCTATTCCTAACAGTAAAGACCACCAGAAGTGATTTGGTTTTTGTTGGCAAGGCCAGCAATACACCTTCACTGTTCTATTTCAGGGGTATATCAATTCTCCAGCTCTGTCATAGTTGAGCTTCCAGGAATTTTCATCACTTTTCCCTTCCACAAACCATCACATTGGTCCTTACATGGATGTCCTTATGCTGATTGCATCTGCTGAGCAGGAAGTAGTGACTAATCTGAACTTCTCGGTAAGACTTTTGTGTGCCAGTACGTGGCAAATAAGTCTGACAAAAATTCATGGGCCTTGTAAATCATAGAAATTTCTAAAGATCCAGTGGTGTGGGGTATGCGGAGATATCCTTTCCAGGGTGAAGGAGGAGTTGTTGCCTCTGGCCCTACAACCAAAAAAGAGGCATGATGCCCATTACGCCTCTTTAGATTTTGAAGCAGAATTGTTTCTCATTTGGGTGTGCTGTTTTGCCCATTTGCCAAGTAACCTGAAAAGCTGCTAGTTTTGAATGGAGCCAAGAACAGGAGGAAGACCTGCAATGGCTGAGGCTGCAGCACAAGCTGCTCTGCCTCTTGGGCCATATGACCTAGCAGACACAATGGTGCTTGAAGTGCTAGCAGCAGATGGAGACGCTGTTTGCAGCCTTAGGCGGGCCCCTATATGTGAACTGTAATGCAAGACCTTAGGATTTTGGAGTTGGAGCAAAACCCTCCCACCCTCTGGAGGTAATTATTTTCCTTTTGGGAAACAGCTTTTAGCCTTGGTAACACTGGACACTTAACTATGGGCCACCAAGTGACTATTTGACCTGAGCAGCACATCATGAACTGGGTGTGATTTGACCCTCCGAGCCATAAAGTGAGGCATGAACAGTAGTACTATCACCAAATAGGACAGAGCCCTCGAGGTACAAGTAAGGGACATGAAGAAGTGGCCCAAATGCCCATGGTCCCCACTCCAGCTACATTGCCTCCTGTCTCCCAGCCTGCGCCTATGACCTAATGGGGAGCTTCCTACAACCAGCTGACAGAGGGGAAGAAGGCTTAGGCCTTATTTATAGATAGTTCTGCAGGCACTACCCAAAAGTGAATAGCTGCAGTGTAAGAGCCCCTTTCTAGGAAATCCGCTCAGTAGGCAGAACTCAAGCAGGGCACTTGGTTGTTCATTTTACTTGAAAGGAGACAGGGCCAGATGTGTGATTACATACAAATTCATGGGCTGTAGCCAATGGTTTTGCCGGGTGGTTATGAATGTAGAAGAAACATGAGTGGAAAATTACTGAGAAGGAGGTCTGAGGAAGAGGTGTGTAGATAAAACTCTTTGGGCAAAAAAAAAAAAAAAAAAAGTGAAGATATTTGTGTCCCATGTGGATGCTCACCAAAGGGTGACCTTCGCAGAGGAGGATTTTAATAATCAAGTGGATAGGAGGACCCATCCTGTGGATACCAGTCAGCCTCTTTCCCCAGACCTCCCCGTCCTCTCCCAATGGGCTCATGAACAAAGTGTCATGGTGGCAGGAATGGAAGTTATGCATGGGCTTAGAAACACGGACTTCCACTCACCAAGGCCTACCTGGCCACAGACACCACCGAGTGCCCAAACTGTCAGCAGCAGAGGCCAACACTGAGCCTCAGATATGGCACCAGTCCGCAGGGTGAGCAGCCAGTTAACTGGTGGCAGGTTGCTTACATCGAACCCCTTCCATCATGGAGGAGGCATTGTTTTGTCTTTACTGGAATAGATACCCTAGATACATATATGGCTTTCCTACACGCAATACTGTTGCTCAAACTGCCATCTATGGACTTATAGAATGCCATTTACCATCACAGTATTCCACACAGCGTTGCTTCTGATCAAGGAACTCACTTCACAGCCAAAGACATGCAGCAATAGGCTCATGCTCATGGAATCCATTAGTCTCATCATGCTCCCCATCAACCAGGTGCAGTCGGTTTCACAGAACAGTGGAAGTGCCTTTCAAAGTTTCAGTGCCAGTGTCAGGTAGGTGGCAATATCTTGCAGGGTTGGGGCTACATTCTCCAGGAGACTGTCTACGCTGCAAATTAGCAACTGATCTATGGTGCTGTTTCTCCCATAGCCAGAGTTTACTGGTCCAGAAATCAGAAAGGTAGAAATGGGAGTGGCGTCACTTACCATCACCCCTAGTGATTTACTAGCAAATTTTTGCTTTCTCTCTCCACAACCTCAATTCTGCTGGCCTTGCGGTTTTAGTTCCAGAGGGAGAAATGCTTGCACTGGGAGGCACAGCAATGATTCCACTAAACTGGAAGTTAACACTGCCTCCCAGCCACTTTGGTCTCCTCTGCATGGCAGGCCAAGAAGATGACCTTCACCAGCAGTTCTCCCCTAGTGTAGCTTTTTTTTGGTCCTGTCCCTGACTCCTTTCCCTGGCTGCCATGTTTCCAGTCAGTTTCCTGGAAACCCCCACTCATCTTGATTCTGGGTTCACCATTAAATGAGGCAGGAAGGTTAGAGGGGGCTGGAACATCTGGCATTAGGCTCTAGCAGTCTTTTCCCTGGGAATAGTTCTGGGTGAATTTTATAATTTTTTTCCTTTTACTCTAGTCCTAGAGATTTATCTTAGTGTTTCATCCTGGGAACCTGCTGGAGTTCCTGGAGGGAAAGCCCAGCAGAGTGTGCCCTGCAGAGCCTGCAGACCCAGACATTCCTCACTCCCACGCTAGTCTACATTTAGCCCTGAGTAATTTACCGAAATTACCATTGAAGTTTTGCTACTAGCTCATGACTCCAGTGGCTTCTGTTCCAGGTAAGTAGATGTCAACTGTGAGTCTCTGGACTTGCTTCTTTCAAGATTTTGGGATGGCAACTTACCCTGAAACTTAGTTCTCTGATGGGCCTAGAAAAAGTCATTACGTTTCAGTTTACGCAGCTTTTTCTGGTTATTCGGATGGGAATGTTGACTTCCAAACTCTGACATGTCAGAGGTGAAACTGAAAGCCTCTCATAAAAAATTTACATGAATTATAGTTTTATAAACTTTCATCATAGAAATCTGAAAACATTTCTAAAGTAGAGAGAATAGGCCAGGTGCGGTGGTTCATGCCTGTAATCCTAGAACTTTGGGAGGCTGAGGTGGGTGGATCACCTGAGGTCAGGAGTTCGAGACCAGCCTGGGCAATATGGTGAAACACCATCTCTATTAAAGATACAAAAATTGGTTGGGCATGGTGGTACATGCTTGCAGTCCCAGCTACTTGGGAGGATGAGGCAGGAGAATTGCTTGAACCCAGGGGGCAGAGATTACAGTGAGCTGAGATAGCACCAAGGTACTTCAGCCTGGGCTACAGAGAGAGACTCTGTCTCAAAAACAAAGAAACAAAAGAAAACAAAAAGAGTAGAGAGAATAATATAATGACCCCTCAAGTTCCCTTTCTCAAGGTAAGACCAGCTCCCACCACGAATCTTCTCAAGGTCCTTCCAGCTGGCGTTTACTATCCCATCCCATGTGTGTGTGTTCATTGTTTTTGAGAAAAGACCTTGCTATGTTGCTCAGGTTGGTCTGGAACTCTTGGACTCAAGTGATCCTCCTGCTTTAGCCTCCCAAGAAGCTGGGACTACAGGCATGCCCACCCAGCTGTCATGTGTGTGTTTTAAAGTTTGTCATGGCAGCATCTCCGAAAGCCAAACCAATCTTAGCTATTTATTGCTGTGAAATAAAACCCAGACTCAGCATTTATCAATCATACATGGCTCACCCCAGATTATTTGGAAATAACCCTGGACATATTTACATTTCATCTGTAGATATGAAATACGCATGTATTTTTAGATGATAAGACGCTTAATAAAGGAGTCACACTGTCATCATGCCTAAAAATCGTATTTAGTCGGTGCTCATGTGTTCCACTAGTCTTAGAAACAGTCAGCGGCCCGTGTGAACTGGGATCTTCGTAAGGTCCTTCTGCTGACACAGGTCTCTTGTGTATCTTCTCATCTAACGGTCCTCCTCCATTTTTTAATTGTACCATCTTTTTGTTGAAAGAACTCGGTTCTTTGTCCTGCGCAGTTTCCCATAGTCAAGATTTCACTGATTATGCCTCTGTTCCTTATGTTTCCCATAAACGGGTAGATGGATCATGAGACTTGATCAGACTCAGGTTCCACTTATTTTTTCTCATTTTGGGCAAGATTATTTCATAGCCACTGCTGTGAGAGCCATCAGGAGGTGCACACAGAGGGTTTTGTTGTCTCTCTGTTTAGGCGGTTTATAGCCTACTTTGATCCATGACTCTGCTAGGAAATCCAAAACATAATTTTCTAATTCTCACTCTTTTCTTCAACTGTTAGGTGGAATATTTCTATCCAGAGAAAGTTCCCTCTTCAGTGATTGAAGTGCAGGCCCTGGTGGTGGTACGAAGGTGCCCTTCACCCCTGCACCGAAGTCAGGTGACTCTGGGGGTTGGCATGGGTGTGGCCGGCACAGCTGTGGCTGGCACAGCCTTCACTCTACCACTTGTTCCATCTCTTTTTATGGAGAGAAATTTAAAAACTCCTGCTGCCACCATAAGCCCCTCTGAATGCCCACAGGTCACACTCTAACACTTAAAGCAGAAGAGGCAAAATACTAGGGTGTGTAAAAACTGGGTGACGGGTATGTGGGTATGTATTATGTTATTCTTTAAATTTGTCTGAATTTTAGAGTATTTTATAGTAAAACTTGATTAAAATGGCAAAAACATGGCAAAATATGAAAATGTGTTGTAACTGAGTGGTGGATATGTGGGATTTGGATTTGTTTTATTCTCTACACTTCTCTGAATTTTAAAGTCTTTTATGATAAAACGTATTTAAAATATAAGAAAAAATGCTCATGACCTTGAGGTAGGGAAAACTGTATAAATATTTTCTACCAGCCTTTAAGAAAAGGTACAAACAGGAGAAAGTGAAAGGGGAAGAGCAGTGGCCAGCAGGCATATGAATGGATTATCAGCCAATCTCAGTAGTCTGAGAGGCTGTAAAACTAACCTATCATCTCTTCCCTTTCATTTATTCGTATTCTTTCTTGTTTTATAGTGGAGCTATGTGAGGCCTAGACTTTTCCACTGAGTGCAATCTAGCCAAATGTTATGGATTTCGGTAAGTACTTTTTTTTTTTTCTTGAGATGGAGTCTCGCTCTCTTGCCCTGTCACCAAGCTGGAGTGCAGTGGTGGGTTCTTGACTCACTGCAACCTCCGCCCTTCCGGGTTCAAGTGATTCTCCTGTCTCAGCCTCCCGAGTAGCTGGTACTTTAGGCACATGCCACCACCACACTCAGCTAATTTTTGTATTTTTAGTAGAGATGGTGTTTCACCATGTTGGCCAGGATTGTCTCAATATCTTGACCTCATGATCTGCCCACCTCGTCCTCCCAAAGTGCTGGGATTACAGGTGTGAGCCACTGTACCCGGCCGATAAATACATTTTAAAAAAATGACTACTTTGTAAGTATTGTACAATTTTGATTTTGAGTCCCTCTTTGCAGCCAGATTTTTTTATTGTACAAGAGAAGGTTAAATGTCTTTTGACGTTTAGGTTTTCCTGTTTGTTGGTTTTTCTTTATTTCTCATTAATGCAGTGTGATCTAAAAATGTTACCTGAACTACTATAGAATTTTTCGATGTTTTATTTTGGGCTTTATCTATAATAGTAAATATTTCATGAACAGTTCAAAATAAGCTATCTTCTCTTTTTTTCCAGGCATAGCATTCACTATATATTTATTAGATCTAGCTCATTCTATGTGTCGTTTAGACACATAGAATGTGTCTTGGTTTTTATTTTGAATGGATTTTTAGTTTGAAATGTTTTCCGTTTATTCGAATTACCCGAGGAGCATGTGAAAACTCAGATTCCTGGGTGTTGCTCCAGACTTGCTAGCATAGAATCTTCTGGATGGCAATTTTAGGTGCATCACAGACAATTCTGGTGCAGGTGCATTTTCAAGGCCACTGCCTATGTTCTGACTGAATTTTTCTCTACTTGATCTGTCAGTAGCTGACAAGCGAGTTAACATTTCCTATGTCTGTTGTATTTCCATGTCTCCCTGTGTTTCCTTCATGTTTTGCTTTATAAATTTTGATAATAGGTTCTTTGGAATGTGGAGATCCATGATCATTTTGTATACCCTAAATATATACAATGTTTACTTTCTTTCTTTGAGACTGAGTCTTGCTCTGTTGCCCAGGGTGGAGTGCAGTGGCACAATCTCAGCTCACTACAACCTCTGCCTCCCGAGTTCAAGTCATTCTTCTATCTCAGCCTCCCAAATAGCTGGGAACACCTGCATGCTAATTTTTTTGTATTTTGAGTAGAGACGGGGTTTCACCATGTCTGTCAGGCTGGTCTCGAACTCCTGACCTCAAATGATCCGCCCACCTCAGCCTCCCAAAGTGCTGGAATTACAGGCATGAGCCACCATGTCTGGCCTACTTTTCAATTTAAAAAACAAATAAATAAAATTAACAGCACGGCAGGATTGTGTGTATCGAATGGAAGGTAAGTACTGTACTATAAGCAACAAGGAGACACAAATGAGAAGGGACTAAGAAATGAGAAGATGGAGAAGGTGTAAATAAGTGAATTTCTCCACAGCTATTCCATGGAATTGTCATATGCTTCCCAAATGTGACAAACAAAATATGTTTAGGCCGGGCATGGGGGCTCATGCCTGTAATCCCAACACTTTGGGAGGCCGAGGCGGGCAGATCACCTGAGGTCGAGCGTTCGGGAGCAGGCTGACAAACATGAAGAAACCCTGTCTCTACTAGAAATACAAAATTAGCCGGGCATGGTGGCGCATGCCTGTAATCCCAGCTACTCGGAAGGCTGAGGCAGAAGAATCGCTTGAATCCAGGAGGCAGAGATTGCAGCGAGCCAAGATCGTGCCATTGCACTTTAGCCTGGGCAACAAGAGCGAAACTCCATCTCAAAAAAAAAAAAAAAAAAAGGTGTTTAAGTATATTTCTTCTTTCAAAATCTTTTCTGAGCATGTCACAGTTTCCAGCCTGGGACAGACAGTCGTGCAGTTGTCCCTGTGGGGCTTGCTCTCTAGTGAGGGGAGAAGATGACCTAAAATTGGCCAACAGTAAGATCGGTAACTTGGTGGTCGTTGTTATAATGATAGCAAGGGCAGAGATGTGATGGAGAAAATGGATGCGGGGTCAAGAACGGCCTCTTTGGGGAAGTGACGTCTGAGCTTTGACCTGAAGGAGTAGCTGAGGCAGTCGTGTGTGCACCTGGGGAGGAAAGGTGTAGGGCAAGCGTGTGAGCTCTGAGTGGAAAGGGCTTGGGAGTTGGACAGGATGACCAAGCCCTGCCAGGGCAGTAGAGACAGAGAGGCTGCCTTGGGATGTCCGGTCCATTATAGAAGCCTGCCTTACAGGCAGTGAGGAAGAAATGGAGTGTTAGCCTAAGAACAACGAAGTCTGTGAAGGATATAAAGCAGGACAGTGGTGCTAGCTCCATGTGTAGAATGAATGTATGTTGAGGCTACAGTGTGTGTGTGGGGCTGGGGTGTAGTGATGAGGAGGCTCCTGCCTCCACCAGGAAGAGGTTCTGGTGTCACACTGACGGGGCTGGAGTGATGAGTGTCAGAAGTGAATGGAACCAAGTGTGCCGTGGAGAAGAAAAGACATGACCTGGTGGATTGTAACTTGCTGGATAAAGACAGAAGTTGAGGATGGCACCTCAGTTTTTGACCTGGTAGGTAAGTAAAAGAGTCATCTCTTTATTGAAATGTGAGACGACGTGAAAGGAAAGAGTTTGGGAGGCCAGAATCATGATATGGTTTTGACATATCAAGTTGGAGGCACTTAGCCACCCAGTAGTGATGTTAGGTAGACAGTTGGCTGGCCAAATCCAGGGCTCAGGAAAGTGATATTGAATTGGGAAGGCATGTTAAAAGATGTAGGAGCAGCCACTTGAAGAATTATACTATTAATATTAAAACAAAAATTAGGAGGCAAAGGAAGTGCTTGTTTCATTGCAGGGAATCAATAGTTATTATTAAAGTTTGTCAATAAAGAAAAAAAGTTTTCCTGTAATCCCAGCACTTTGGAAGGCCAGTGCAGGTGGATCACAAGGTCAAGAGATCGAAACCAACCTGGCCAACATGATGAAACCCCATCTCTACTAAAACTACAAAAATTAGCTGGGCATGGTGGTGCACACCTGTAATGCCAGCTACTCTGGAGGCTGAGGCAGGAGGTCGCTTGAACCCAGGAGGCAGAGGTTGCAGTGAGCTGAGATTGTGCTGCTGCACTCCAGGTGGTGACAAAGCGAGATTCCATCTCAAAAAAAAAAAAATTCATTGTGATTAGGTATAATTTATTATTGGAATGCAAGGAGGGTTCAACATACACAAATCAATACATGTGATATGACACATTAACAGAATAAAGGACAAAAGCCATGTGATTATCTCAATAGATGCAGAAAAAGCATTTGACAAAATTCAACATCCTTTCATGATAAAAATCTAATCAATTTAGGTATAGAAGGCATATACTTCAACACAGTAAAGGCCATAAACAACAAAGCCATAGCTAACATCATACTCAATGTAAAATGAGCTTGAAAGCTTTTCCTCAAAGGTCAGGAACAAGACAACGATGATGATTCTAATTACTTATATTCAATATCATACTGGGAGTCCTAGTTAGAGGAATTAAGAGAAAGAAGAGAGAGAGAGAGGAAGGAAGGAAGGAAGGGAGGCAGGGAGGGAGGGAGGGAGGAAGGGACAGAGGGACGGAGGGAAGGAAAAGAAAGGAGAGGAAAAAGAAGTGAAAGAAGAGACATTACAACTGATACCACAGAAATACAAAGGATCATATGAGACTGCTATGAACAACTGTATACTGACAAATTGATAATGAAAGAAATAAATGATATCCAAATTAGAAAGAAATACATTAAATTGTATCTGTTTGCACAGACATGTTCTTATACAGTCATGCATTGCTTAACAATGAAGATACATTCTGAGAAATGTATCATTAGATAATTTCATCTTTGTGCAAACATCATAAAATGCACTTACACAAACCTAGTATGTTTAGCTTACTACAAACACATGTATGTAATATAGCCTATTGCTCCTTGGCTACAAACCTGTATATCATGTTACTATATTGAAAGCTGTAGGCAACTGTAACACAGTGGTGTTTGTGTACTTAAACACAGCTAAACATAGAAAAGGTGCAGTAAAAATATGGTATTATAGGCCAGGTGTGGTGGCTCATGCCTGTAATCCCAGTGCTTTGGGAGGCCAAAGCAGGCATATCACTTGAAGCCATGAGTTTGACACCAGCCTGGCCAACATGGCAAAACCCCATCTCTACTAAAAATACAAAAATGAGGTAGGCTTGGTGGCACATGTCTGTAATCCCAGTTACTTGGGAGGCTGAACACAAGAATCACTTGAATCTGTGAAGTGGAGGTTGCAGTGAGCTGAGATTGCACCACTGCACTACAGCCTAGAGACATAGCAAGACTCTGTCTCAAAAAAAAAATGATATTATAATGTTATGGGACCACCATCATATATGAAGTCCATTGTTGATCAAAATGTTCTTATGCGGCACATGACTATATGTAGAAAACCCTAAAGACTTCAGCAAAGAACCATTAGAACTAATAAATAAATTCAGTTGCAGGATACAAAATCAACATATAAAAATTCATAGCATTTCTGTACATTGCAAACTATCTGAAAAGGAAATCAAGAAAATAATAGCATTCACAATAGCTATGAAAAGTAATTAAATACTTGGGAATAAATTTAACCAAGGAGGTGAAAGAGCTCTACACTGAGAACTATAAAACATTAATGAAAGAAATTGAAAAAGACTAAAATAAATGAGAAGATAGCCTATGTTCATGGGTTGGAAGAGTTTATAATATGAAAATATTCATACTACCGAAATCCACCTACAGATTCAACGCAATATCTAACAAAATTTCAATGACATTTTTCATAGAAAGAGAAACAAACTTCTAAAATTTGTTTGAGACTACAAAAGAGGTAAAAAAAACAAAGTTGGAGGCAATACACTACTGGATTCCAAAATCTGCTACCAAGCTATAGTAATCAAAATAGTATGGCACTGGCCCAAAAGTAAACATAAAGTCCAATGAAAAAAATAGAGAGCCAAGAAATAACTCCACATATTTACAACCAATTGATTTTTGTAAAAGGTGCCAAGAACACAATGGAGAAAAGATAGTCTCTTAAATAAGTGGTGCTGAGAAAACTGGATATCTACACACACCGAAGAATGAAATTAGACCCATATATACATATGAAAGACCATATACAAAAATCAACTCCAAAATGATTAAAGACTTCGATGTAAGATCTGAAAGTGTAAAACTGCTAGAAGAAAACACAAGAGAAAAGCTCCATGACATTGGTCTGGGATTTTTTTTTTTATGTGGCCCCGCCCAATGCACAGGCAATAAAACTGAAAATAGACAAATGACATTACATCAAACTAAGAAGCTTCTGCACAGTGAAGGAAACAATCAACAGAGTGAAAAGGCAACCTAACAAACAGGAGAAAAGATTTGCAAACCATACATCTGATAAAACGTTAATATCCAAAATACATAGGAAACTGAAACAACTCAATAACAAGAAAACAAATAATTTGATTAAAATATGGGCAAAGGACCTGAATAGACATTTCTCAAAAGAAGGTATACAAATAACCAACAGGTATTTATAAAAAAATATTCAACCTTACTAATCATTAGGGAAATGCAAGCTAAAACCACCATGAAATATCTTCTCACACCAGTTAGAATGGCTATTATCAAAAAAAAAAAAAAAAGTTAACAAGTGTTGGTGATGATGTGGAGAAAAGAGAACCCTCGTACAGTGTGCATGGGAATAAAAATTAGTACAGCCATTATGGAAAACAGTATGACGGGTCCTCAAAAAAAATAGAATTACCATATGATCAAGTAACTCCATTTCTGGGTATATAGCTAAAGGAAATGATATCAGTGTACTTGAAGAGATATCTGCACTCCCATGTTAACTGAAGCACTATACACACTAACCAAGATACAGAATCAACCTGTGTGCCCATCAATGGATATAGGGATTTAAAAAATGTGGTGTATATATATATATACAGTGGAATATTATTCAGCCTTAAAAAAGAGAATCCTGTCATTTGTGACAACAGGGATGAGCCTGGAGGATATTATGTAAGATGAAGTAAGCCAAGCACAGAAAGAAAAAAAAAAAAAAAAAAAAGTCAAACTCATAGAAACAGAGAGTCAAATGGTGGTTACCAGAGGCTGGAAGGTGGGAGAATTGGGGAAATGTTGGTGAAAGCACACAAAATTAGACAGAAGGAGTATTGTACAACATAGTGACTTGAGTTAGTAACAATATATTTAAAAATTACTCAGAGTAGGTTATAAGTGTTCTCACTACAAAACAAAGTATGTAAGATAATGCATATGATAAATAGATTGATTTAGCCATTCCACAATGTATACATATATCAAAACATATACAGGTATAGAGGCATGTCTAGATGGTATGTATAGGTATAGAAGGCATTGTACAATGTAAATTGTACCTTTTATCATTATAAAAGCGACCCTGCTCACTGAATGCTCTTTGCCTCACATTAAATCTTTCCTGATACTTTTATTGCCACCTTGCTTTCTTCTGATTTTGTTTCCCTAGTTGTTTTCCCGTCTGCTGTCATCTCAAATGTCCTGTGCCATTTTTTCATCTGTCATTTGGTTTTATATGCAGCTTTTACATGGGTTTTGATTCAATCTGAAATTCATTTTTCCTTTTAATAAAGCATTTAGTCCCTTATTTGATGTTATGGATGTATTTGCCTTTCTCTCTTCATCTCATTTTCCTTATGTCTTTTGTGCTGCTGCTTCTTTTTAAATATCTTTTACTGTTTGGCTTCTCTTTTTGAGTGTGTCAGTATTTTCCTTTTTGCAAAGAATTCGCTTTACAACTCTTCATAATTTACTTAAAGCTTTTTTTCTTTTTTTTGAGACAGAGTCTCACTCTATTGCCAGGCTGGAGTGCAGTGGTGTGATCCCAGCTCACTGCAACTTTCATTTTCTGGTTTCAAGCAAGTCTCCTGCTTCAGCCTCCAGAGTAGCTGGGACAACAGGCACCTCATGATCCAACCACCTTGGTCCCCCAAAGTGCTGGGATTACTCCTTTGTTAGGTATATTCCCAAGTTTTTTTTTCTTCATCTATTGTAAAGGGGGTGGAATTCTTGATTTGATTCTCCACGTGGTTGCTGTTGGCATGTAGAAGAGCTACTGATTTATGTACAATTATCTTGTATCCAGAAACTTTACTGAATTCTTTTTATCAGTTCTAGGAGCTGCTATCTGGATGAGTCCTTAGGGTTTTCAAGGTAAACGACCATATCATGAGCAAACAGGGACAGTTTGACTTCCTCTTTACAGATTTGGATGTCTTTATTTCTTTTTCTTGTCTGATTGCTCTGGCTAGCACTTCCAGTATTATGTTGAAGAGGAGTGGTGAGAGTGAGCATTCTTGTGTTGTTCCTGTTCTCAGAGGGAATGCTTTCAACTTTTGCCAATTCAGTATTATGTCAGCTGTGGGTTTGTCATGGATGGCTTTTATTACATTAAGGTATGCCCCTTGTATGCCGATTTTCTGAGGGTTTTAATTATAAAGCGATGTTGGATTTTGTCGAGTGCTTTTTCTGCATCTATTGAGATGATCATGTGATTTTTATTTTTAATTCTGTTTATGTGGAGTATCACATTTATTGACTCGTGTATGTAAAACCAACCCTGCATTCCTGGTATGAAACCCAATTGATCACGGTGGACTATAGTTTTGATGTGTTGTTGGATTCTGTTAGCTATTATTTTGTTAAGGATTTTAGCATCTTTGTTCAGCAAGGATATCAGTCTGTAGTGTTCTTTGTTGGTTCTATCCTTTCCTGGTTTTAGTATTAGGGCGATGCTGGCTTCATAGAAATGAATTAGGGAGGGTTCCTTCTTTATCTTGTGGAATAGTGTCAAAACGATTGGTACCAATTCTTTTTTGAATGTCTGGTAGAATTCTGCTGTGAATCCATCTGGTCTGGGACTTTTTTTGTTCAAAAAAATTTTTAATGAAGTTTTTACTTCTGTTAAATTTATTCCTGAGTACTTTATTTTTTTGATGCTATTGTAAATGAAATTGCTTTTAAAATTTCATTTGCAGTTTGCTAATTGCTACTGTATAGAAACACAAGTGACCTACTGATATTATATCCTACAACCTTGCAAAATAGGTTGCCCTTTTTAAAATTACACTTTAAATTCTGGAATACATGTGCAGAACATGAAGGGAATTTTAAAATTACTGTTTCAGTCTCTCTCTCCTTGTTGTTGGTCTGCTCAGGGTATCTAATTCTTCCTGATTTAATCAAGGAGGGTTGTATGAATGTATCCATCTCTTCTAGGTTTTCTAGTTTATGTGTGTAAAGGTGTTCATATTAGCTTTGAGTGATCTTTTGTATTTCAGTGGTATCAGTTGTAATATCTCTTGTTTTATTTATCAGTAAGTTTATTTGGATTTTCTCTCTTCTTTTCTTGGTTAATCTTGCTAATGGTGTATCAATTTTATTTATATTTTCAAAGAACCAGCTTTTTGTTTCATTTATCTTTTATATTTTTGTTTGTTTAAATTTCATTTAATTCTGCTCTCACCTTGGTTATTTCCTTTCTTCTGTGGGTTTGGGTTTGGTTTGTTCTTATTTCTCTAGTTCCTTGAGTTGCAACCTTAGATTGTTTGTGCTCCTTCAGACTTTTTGATGTAGGCATTTGGGGCAATGAACGTTCTTCTTAGAGCCACCTTACCTGTATCCCAGAGGTTATGATAAGTTGAGTCATTATCGTCATTCAGTTTGAAGAATTTTTTAGTTTCCATCTTGATTTCATTTATAACCCAATGCTCATTCAGGAGCAGGTTATTTAATTCCCATGTGTTTGCATGGTTTTGAAAATTCCATTTGGTGTTGATTTCCAGTTTTATTCCACTGTGGTCTGAGAGAGTGCTTGATATAATTTCAGTTTTCTTAAATTTATTGAGGCTTGTTTTATGGCCTATCATATGGTCTGTCTTGGAGAAAGTTCCATGTGCTGTTGAATAGAACATGTATTCTGCAGTTGTTGGATGAAATGTTCTGTATATATTTGTTAAGTTCATTTGTTCCAGGCTATAGTTTAAATCCATTGCTTCTTTGTTGACTTTCTGTCTTGATGACCTGTCTAGTGCTGTCAGTGGAGTATTGAAGTCCCCCACTATTATGATGTTTCTGTCTATCTCATTTCTTAGGTCTATTAGTAATTGTTTTATAAATTTGGGAGCTCCCGTGTTAGGTGCATATATGCTTAGGATTGTGATATTTTCCTGTTGGACAAGGCCTTTAACCATTATATAATGTCTCTCTTTGTCTCTTTTAACTGCTGTTGCTGTAAAGCTTGTTTTGTCTGATATAAAAATAGCTACCCCTGCTCACTTTTGGTGTCCATTTGCATGAAATTCCTTTTTCCACTCCTTTACTTTAGTTTATATGAGTTTTTATGTGTTAGGTGAGTTTTCTGAAGACAGCAGATAGTTGGGTCATGAGTTTTTATCCATTCTGTGATTCTGTATCTTTTAAGTGGAGCATTTAGGCCATTTATATCCAATGTTAGTATTGAAATGTGAGGCAGTGTTTCATTCATCATGTGCTTTACTTTTGTTTTTTGTTTTTTAACTTGTATTTTTGTTTTATAGGTCCTGTGTGATTTATGCTTTAAAGAAATTCTGTTTTGATTTATTTTCAGGATTTGTTTTGAGATTTAGAGCTTCTCATAGCAGTTCTCGTAGTATGGCTTGGTAATGCTGAATTCTCTCAGCATATGTTTATCTGAAAATGACTATCTTTCCTTCAGTTTTGCTGGATACAAAATTCTTGGCTGATAATTGTTTCATTTGAGGAGGCTGAAGATACGGCCCCAATCCCTTCTAGCTGGTAGTGTTTTTGGTCAGAAATCTGCTGTTAATCTGATAGGTTTTCCTCTATAGGTTACCTGGTATTTCTGTCTCACAGCTCTTAAGATTCTTTCCTTCATCTTAACTTTTGATAATCCGATGACGATGTGCCTAGATCTTTTTGCAATGAATTTCTAAGGTTTTCTTTATGCTTCTTGTATTTGCGTGTCTAGGTTTCTAGCATGGCTGGGGAAGTTTTCCTCAACTATTCCCCCAAATATGTTTTCCAAGATTTTGGAATTTTCTTCTTCCTCAGGAACACTAATTATTTTAGGTTTGTTTGTTTAACATAATCCCAGCTTTCTTGTAGGTTTTGTTCAATTTTCTTATTCTTTTTTCTTTGTCTTTGTTGGATTGGTTCATTTGAAGACCTTGTTTTCAAGCTCCGAATTTCTTTCTTCTACTCATTTACTTCTATTGCTGAGACGTTCCAGAGCATTTTGCATTTCTAAAAGTGTGTCCAAAGGTTCCTGAAATTTTATTGTTTTTTCTTAAAGCTATCTATTTCATTGAATATTTCTCCCATCACTTCTTGTATCAATTTTTGGATTTCCTTTCATTGGGCTTCGCCTTTCTCTGGTCCCTCTCTAACTAGTTTGATAACTAACCTTCTGACTTTTTTTTTTTTTAAGGTAAATCAGGGATTTCTTCTTGGTTTGCATCCATTGCTGCTGAACTAGTGTAATTTTTGGAGTGTGTTGAACGAACCTTGTTTTGTCATGTAATGAGGGTTGGTTTTCTTGTACTTTCTTATTTGGGTAGGCCCTGTCAGAGGGAAGGTCTAGAGAGCTGAAGGCTGTTTTCGGATTTTTTTTGTCCCACAGGGTATTCCCTTGATGTAGTGTTCTCCCCCTTTTCCTATGATGTGGCTTCCTGTGTGTCAAACTGCCGTGATTGTTGTCTCTCTTCTGGGTCTAGCCACCCAGTGAGTCTACCTGGCTCCGGGCTGGTTCTGGGGGTTGTCTGCACAGAGTCCTGTGATGTGCAGCATCTATGGGCTGTATATACCAGCGCCTATTCCAGTGGAGGTGGTGGAGGCTGCAATGGACTCCATGAGGGTCCTTAGCTTTGGTGGTTTAATGCTCTATTTTTGTGCTGATTGGCCTCCTGCCAGGAGGTGGTGCTTTTCAGAAAGCATTAGCTGTAGTAGAGTGGAGAGGGACTGGCAATGGGCAGGGCCCTAGAACTCCCAAGATTATATATCCTTTGTTTTCCGCTACCAGGGTGGGAAGGGAAGGACCATCAGGTGGGGGCAGGGCTAGGCGTGTCTGAGCTCAGACTCTCCTTAGGGGAGTCTTGCTGTGGCTGCTGTGGGGGATGGGGATGAAATTCCCATGTCACTGGAGTTGTGTACCTAGGATTATGCAAATAATTTTTGAGTCCCTGTATGGGATGAAGAAATGATCATATATCAAGTGACACACTTATGAAATGCATCACTTTTCTTAAGTGAACTTCCTGAACTAAGACAATCTTTCAACACAAAGAATTCCTGGATGTAATTGGCAAGTTAGAAAAAGAAGTATTTTCTCCTTTTAAATCTACCCTTTCCAAATGAATACCATATACATTATTTTATCTTCTTCTTTTGTAAAGATGTAATTACGCATTTTTCTGCTTATTAAAATATACCTTTTTCCTGAATTCAAAGAGAACCCATACCCATCACATAAGATCCACAATAATAGAAACATTCTATTACCGAGACTAGCTGCTATTATTGTTTTAGTTTCTCATCTTTTAGTCTTTTTTGTGCTTTTTTTTTTTGCATTAGTATCCCATTTCTGTGTAACGAATTACCACACATGTGTAGCTTTAAGCAATACAGATTTATTAGCTCACAGTTTTGTAGATCCAAAGTCCTGCATGGCTTGACTGGGTTCTCTGCTCAAGGTCTCCCAAGGATGATATCAAGGCATTGGCCAGGCTAGGCTCTTCCATGGAGGCTCTGGGGAAGAATCCACTTACAAGATCATTCGAGTTCTTAACCAAGTTCAAGTCCTTGCCTCAGCAGGACAGAGATCCCCGTATCCTGGCTGTCAGCTCCCCATCTCTCAGCTCTTTAAGGTTGCTTGATTCCCTTCTCACCTGCTTTCTCCAGCTCCATACTGGTGGTGGTGCACTGACTTCTCATGCTTCAGATCTCTCTGACTTCCTTTTCTCAACCAGCCTGAAAGATTCTCTGCTTTTAAAGCTTCTCATGTAATTATATCAGGCCCACGAGGAGAATCTTTCTGTATTAGCAACTGTGCTACATAGCATAACATAATCATGGAGTGATACCTCACCCTGTTCACAAGTTCTAGGGGTAAGGGAGTGGAATCTCGAGGGACATGTTTAAAATCCTGTTAATCATGTATCTAGGCATTTTTTAATTTTAACTTTTAAACTTTAATTTGGCATTTTAAATAATTTAAAATGGAATTAGGATGATACTGTTTAATACACTTTTTATTTAACTATACATGGTGAATTTTTTTCTGTCCTCAAATGTTCTTCTAGAATGTAAAGTTTTAGGACTGCAGAGTGTTTCGTTAGATAGAAGTACATAATTTATTTGTATCATGCCTGTGTTTCACATCTTTTCAAACTCTACTGTCTTATAAATCATGCAGCAATTTGTGTCTCATAAATCCTTCCATGTAAATTGCTGTGTCAAAGGGCTTCTAAGACACACTGCCAAGCTGGCCTGCCAAAGAGTCATGCCAGTGCATGCTCCTCCCAAAGGCGTGTAAGCCTGCTCACTTCATTGGGGCCCTGCTAACATTTGTTTACATAGTACAGCAGCAATGAGAGACTCAGACACCATAAACAAGTTGACCTTCAGCACCCACACTTTGTGAGCCTGGCCTTCCACAGCACTTCTGCCCTTCAGTGCATTTTCAGCTGGGGAATGTTGAACACATTCCCAGTGGCTACCCACTGGGTCACATATCAAGGGGTGGTCTCAAAACTGACCCCAAAGGTTTGTCAGCAGCGTCCCCTCCTGCCGAGGGGTCTAGATGGTTAAACAGTGACTCAGTGGAGTGTCTTCAGCGTAGGTCATCTCTGTGGTTGTGAGTAACTGGGCTGCTTCAGTGCCCTGGATTCACTCCTTGTAAAAAAAAAGACTCAGCCCTTATTGGAATAATCCTTTCACTCTTTTACTATTTATATTAGTATTTGATTAAATGGCCACTCACTGTGCTTTCTTGGGCTGCACACATGCTGTACATCCTTCTGAAACAGCAAGTCTTTCTTTAGGAAAAGAATGCTGCCAGGGCCTTGACAAGAAAGGGTGTGAAGCTGGCACCCCAGGTGCTGCATGTCTGGACAGAGGGCTTCTCTCAGCAACCACTTTGTTAGGCTGGAGTGGAGTTAGCAGGAGATTGGAGGTGGTCAGTGCAGGTTTCTTCATGATGGTCAAGGCATCAAGGCCAAATGGCCGCCCAGCCCTCCTGAGGGTGTCCTCCAGTTAAAGGCCTTTGTCTCAGAGACAAAATGAAGTAACAGCAATGAGGCATGTTTTGCTAGGGGACTTCAATTTTCTATGGTGACGATTACTGACAGCGGAGTGGCCAGAGACATACAGCTTCATGCTGAGAAACCAAGGATCCTCATCGTGAGCTGCCTCAGGCTTTCATTACATCACGAGTCATTAAATCTGAGCCTGAAAAGTCACAGAGAATGGCCCTTGAATATGTCATCTTAGAAATCATATACTAAGTTTGTCTCCACAGGTAACAAGGAATAAAAAATGGAGCTCTTCCATAAATAATGTAGGCTTCCACCATTTTTCCTATTAAATATGATGAAGTGTGTGCACTTGTGCATTTGTGCAGGTAAGCATGTGTGTCCTCCAAAGGAAAATAATACTTAGTTTAAATCATTCATGTTTTTTAATCTTTACAATCGCATTGATTATATTTTCCTAATAATTACTGTTCAGGAGAGTGGAAGTGGGTCAGAACCGATCCCCCCGGGATGGTCAATACATCAAGCTCGAGAAAATCTTTAATGTTAAAGCATCCTTGTCTGCCCCTTTGCCCATATGTCCAAATATTTTTTTAGTCATTGACATATTTTTATGAAATCTGCTAGTAAACAACAGTAAAATCTACCTAAACCAGACAAACAAAACCACCATTCCTTACGTAAATCTAGGAATTGTGGAACCCAGTGTCCAAACGAGAAACAACATGCAAAGTCAGCCACTAATGAGGGGAATGCAAAGCCTTTATAGCCGCTCCTTGGTTAAGACTGTTAATACGGAGCACAACACAAAAAGGTAATTGACATGTTGTAATACAACTTTGGAAAGTAAATCAATGCGACCTGCAACATAAGGTGATATGGACGAAAGACAGTTCCTTGTGCAAAGTACGTACAGCTGGGTGTGAAACAGACAGAGCATCTGTGGGGTGGGAGGCAGGGTCATCGGGACGGCAACACAGGAATTGTGTCTGTGTGCTCCCACTCTATCCCCGGGGAGTGTCAAACGCAACGCTGGTTATACACCATAGTCAATACATACTTTTTGAATATTGAATATTACTACACTCAGATGTGTTTGACAGCAAAAGCTGTGTTTTTAACAACTATACCTATGCTGTTTCTCGCAGAGGTCACATTTTCCCTAGCCACAGTGCTTAAAGCTATGTGTTTTACCTCAACTCCAGTGCTTAAGATGACAGTAGATAATTGGCGTTAGCAATGCATATGAGTCCATATAACGGACTCGTAAATTATTAGTCGGGTATAAAGAGAAATGAGCTATCAAGTCACAAAAACTTATGGAGGAACTGTAAATATGTATTGCTAAGTGCAAGAAATCAGCCTGAAAAGGCTACATTCTGTATGATTTCAACTACATGACATTCTGGAAATGGCAAAATTGTAGAGACAGTTAAAAGGTGAGAGGTTACCAGATGTTCAGGGGGGAGCGACGGATGACTAGGTGGAATGCAGGGGCTCTTTAGGGCAGTGAAGCTGTTTTTTTCTGATACTGTAACGATGGATACATGACATTATGCATTTGGCAGAACCTGTAGAATGTACAAGAAGAAGAGTGAATGCCAATGTAATTTGTGGACTTTGCTTAAGCATAATGGATCAATATTGATTCATCAATTCTACCGCACTAAAGCACTATGTGAATAACAGAGAGTGTGGGTGTGGGAGAGGAGGTATACGGGAACTCTTGGTACTTTTCTGTGCAATTTTTCTTTCAACCTAACACTGCTACAAAATGAAATGAAATGTGAAAAGCGTATGAGGACTCCACCCCCTTCTTCAAATCAAGGAGGCACTAATATTTGCTAAGTACATATTGCATACTAAGCACTTTTTATTTATCTCATTTATTCCCCACAGCGATGATGAAGTAGGTATGATTCATAAATAGAAACCAGAAGGCAGACACACGGCATCACACCCCCTGATTTCTTTTCCCCAATCAGGAGGAGATTGTTTCCGCCATCTGACTACCTCTTCTCAGCTATGAAACACAATCTTCATCTAATTTGACTGAGTTGTCCATTAGCTGGCATTAAGTTCCTTTCAAGCCCACTTCTAGTACTTTTTGCTTTTCATAACATTTAAAGAGAACAATTTAAAAGAGAGAGACAGAAGTAAGTCCTTTACAAAATTTTTCCAGAGCACCAAAGCAGACTGAGAAAGTAGCCACAGGCACTAAACACCAAGGGAGCAAAACATCCCAGACTCTGAGAGAGCGCCCCCAGGGTGTGTGGATCCTGGAAAAATAATAAAATGTTGCTAAATATGTCCTTCTCCCTCCCCAGTCTCCTTCTCACAACTGTTCCCTGATTTCTCTTTTTTTCTTTTTAGGATAAGATCCAATGTAATAACACCATCCTTATTCATGAAGTGTCTACTGAGCACCTGTTGTATGCCAAACACCATGCTAATATTGGGTACCAGCAGCCAGGTGCCATGGCTCACATCTGTAATCTCAGCAATTCGGGAGGCTGAGGCAGGTGCATTGCTTGAGTCCAAGAACAACACGCCAAACCCCTGTCACTACCCAAAATACAAAAATCAGCTGGGCATGGTGGTGCACACCTGTAGTCTCAGGTACTCAAGAGCCTGAGGCAGGATGATCACTTGAGCCTGGGAGGCGGAGGTTGCAGTGAGTGGCCATTATATCACTGCACTCAAGACTGGGCAAGAGAGCCAGACTCTATCTCAAAAATAAAAATAAATAAATATTGCTCACCAAGCAGTGAAGAAAGTGCATGAGCACAAGAGGCTCCCTCACTCCCTCTGCCCAGACCACCCCCTTACAGACCCCACCCTATACATGCCTTCTCTCTGCCTAATGAGGGCTTCTTCCAAGTGTCTGGTTAAGCTGCGCCCAATTCCTCACCAAACACCTTGCCGTAGATTTAGAAAGACTCAGGAAACATTGAAAGTGACCTTCCCCTATGCTGTCACTCTTAGAAGATCTATACCATTGAGTAGGACTGTTAGCCCATGGCTGATATTGGTATCTGTTTCTGGGAATAAATTTCAGTTTTGTGGTTTAATGGCGTGCACTATAAGCAATCAATTGCCTTTCCTGGGTCCACTTTAAGTTTCTGAAATTTTTAATTATGTTGAGTACTGTCTTGTTCTCAGAATCCAAAATAGTTTGAAGGTTATAATTTTCGACTTCCTATACCTTCCCTTATCTAACATTGCTAAATCTTATCTGTCTCTTCCCTGACAGCAAGATGAGTCTCTACAACTGGGGAGGAGACTTCACTTCCTGCAGATGTTTACTAATTTGCCCAGTCTTCTCTGGAGCACTTTTTCTTTTCAAATACCGTCTATTGTTACTTGTTGTGTAACACTTCCTGTCAGTGGCACTGTTGTTTAAATAAGGCATTCCTGAAAATTTCCTTATCCCAACAGCCTTTTTTCACTTTCAGGTTGGAAGAACCCAGAGGCTTGAAGAGAACCTTTAAAGCATAGGGTAATTAAATTCTGTCGGAAGACTGCCTGCTGATAAAAGTCATGTCCGTTTCTGACAACGTTCTGTTGTGGTTGTGGTTTGTCATTGCTCTGTGATAGAGCTTGTCAATCTCTGTGGTTATTGAAAGGTGTTATGATAGACAGGAAGAGTTGAACAGACGCTGGGGAGGCATGCGAGCTCCCTTAAATGTAAGCAAAAGGTACGTGTAGTGTCCACTTAGAGCAGGGAGCCCTGCAGCCTGAACCCAAGTCCCCATGAAGGCTCCCAGATAGGTGATGTGGTTATCTGGTTGGGGTAAGGATTCCATCAGTGCTTTGTGAAGCCCCCATCCACCCTTGGTGTTCTGGGGGCAATCATGGCCCCTTAGACCCCCTGCTTTTCTGGAGATGAGCTATGAGTGCGCCCCATGACTGCAGAGCCCTTGCCTTCCTTAGTTCTTCAAGGTCCTTGTGTTTTCCAGATGCATGGAACACCCCTCCCCGCCCTTCCAAGGGTGCTGCAGGCCCCTCTATAGCCGGGCTGATTTTCCTTTCTTTCTTTTAAAGGCATTTCTTGCATCAGAGACAGAAACAGCAAATGCCTCTCCCTCCCACTGCAATAAGTACATGAACTTGAACGGCAAGAAGGAAATGGAGCAAACCAGTGGTTTTCACAGCTCTTGGCCTCAGGATCCCTTTATGATCTTAAGAACTATTGAGGGCTCCAAAAGCTTTTGTTCATTGTTTGTTTACTGATAGTTACTGTACTGGAAATTAAAATGGAGACATTGAAAGGTATATATTTGATTTATTTAATAATAACATATATAAACAAATTACTTGCTAACACAAATAACATATTTTAAGTTAAAAAAAATTGTAGGCCAGGCACAGTGGCTCATACCTGAATCCCAGCACTTTGGGAGTGTTAGGCGGACGGATCACCTGAGGTCAGGAGTTCGAGACCAGCCTGGCCAACATGGTGAAACCTCGTCTCTACTAAAAATACAAAAAAAAAAAAAAAAATTAGCTAGGCTTGGTGGTGTGTGCCTGTAATCCCAGCTACTTGGGAGGCAGGAGAATTGCTTGAACCCGGGAGGGGGAGGTTGCAGTGAGTCAAGATTGGGCCACTACACTCCAGCCTGGGCAACAGAGTGAGACTTCGGAAAAAAAAAAATTTCCAGACAGAGTGGCATTAGTTTACGGTCTTGTGAAACTTTTAGATGTCCGCTTAGAACGCGCAGAGTGGGACTCTGGTATCTATTCCTGCATTTAATCTGTTGTGATATCACAGGTCATGTGGCCTCTGCACACTCATCAAAGCATGAGACTGAGAAAAACAAATCACATCTTAGTATTATGAAAATATTGGACCTCGTGGAACCCCAGGGATCCAAGAACCACACTTTGAGAAGCACTGAATTCAACAAATCGTTTTACTTTTTTTAAAAAGACAAAAAACAGTGGAATAATTTGTCCCTTTTTGACACTGGGAGAGAAACACAGGCTTTGATGGAGGGACACACTAGCCGGAGAGCCTCTGGTCCGCCATGCTGGGTGTGATCTGTCCTTTTCCCAAGATAGCAAGAATTGTGGCCTTCCACACACAACTGATTGCAGTGGGCCAAAATCTTTGCTTTCTTGTTAACATTCAAGTCATCACTACTGGGACCCTCTTGTCAGGATGGCCACCATTTTTCTGCTTTCACACCCCCTAGATCTGGCTGTGGTGGCATCTTTGCTTTCTGACAATGGCAATGTGTTCCAGACTCACTCGCTGCTCCAACTAGACTCTGCCACTTCAAGGCGCCCTGGTGACTCACAGTGGGGCAGAACAAAGAGAATCTCATTTTATTTCACACGAGCACTTGGAGGCAGGGTCAGTGACACGGGGGCCACCAGACATTGAGTGATAGCACACGAACATTTCTTCTTTTCAAAACGTCAAAAGTTTAAGTTGAGAGTCCCAATTTAACTGTTTCTTTTTAACCTTGCTCTAACATGAACCTTTTTTTTTTTTGAGATGGTCTCGCTCTGTCACCCAGGCTGGAGTGCAGTGGCATGATCTTGGCTCACTGCAACCTCTGCCTCCCAGGTTCAACCGATTCTCCTGTCTCAGCCTCCTGAGTAGCTGGTTCTACAGGGGCATGCCACCACATCCAGCTAATTTTTTTGTATTTTTAGTAGAGATGGGGTTTCACCGTGTTAGCCAGGCTGGTCTCGATCTCCTGACCTCATGATCTGCCCACCTCGGCCTCCCTAAGTACTGGGATTACAGGTATGAGCCACCACACCTGGCTCCATTATGAACGTTTACCAATCCTATATGCTTTTTCCGTCACTGGCTTTGATGCACTGTTCTTGAACTCCTGACCTCAGGTGATCCACCCACCTCAGTCTCCCAAAGTGCTGGGATTACAGGCGTGAGCCACCACACCCGGCGATGCACTGTTATGCATCCTACCAAATAATATGTTCAATCACAGTGACATCTTTATATTTAGAAGTCTTGAATTTTTTTGTTGTTGTTGTTAATTTTACCAGTTGTGATCTTTGGTTCAGGACCCCCAGAATCAAAATCTACATAATAAAGTAATCTTCCTTACCACCATCCCTCATGAATAGAGCAAAAAATCTTTTTCTTTTCTTTTTTTTTTTTTTTTTTTTTTTGAGACAGAGTCCTGCTCTCTCACACACACTGAAGGGCAATGGTGTGATCTCGGCTCCTTCGCCTCCTGGATTCAAGCAATTCTCATGCCTCAGCCTCCTGAGTAGCTGGGACTTAGGGATGCGCCACTGCAGGTGGCTAATTTTTGTATTTTTGGGATTTCACTATGTTGGTCAGGCTGGTCTCGAACTCCTGACCTCAGATGATTCACCTGCCTCAGCCTCCCAAAGTGTTGGGATTACAGGTGTGTGCCGCCGTGCCTGGCCAATCTGGGTATCTTTAACTTCCATGTTCTGTTTTCGTTTTGTTTTAGCTTTATTATTCTGGGTGGAACTTCCAGCACTAAGTTGGATAGCACTGGTAAAGTGGACATCCTTATCTTGTTCCTGATTACTGGGTAAAGAATTGTGGGATAATCTTATCTGGTCATGGTGAATAATAATTTTTATGTGCAGCTGGGGTGTTAATGTTTCCTTGTGAAATCTGCTGTCTCTCTTTACTAGGTTTTAAATTCTGTATGTTTCTTTTCTTGTAATGTCTTTGTCTAGCTCTGTCACTGGGATCGTGCTAGCCTCCCACAATAAATTTCTCTTCTCTTTTCTCAGAGTTTGTGAGGGACTGGTATTATTTGATAGAACTCACCTGTGATGTCATCTGGTTCTGGAATATGTTTTTGTGGGAAGATTCTCTCTTTTTTGAAAAAATTGCGGTAAAATACAGATAACATAAAATTTACCATTTTAGCCATTTTTTAGTGTACATTGCTGTGGCATTAAGTACATTCAGGTTGCTGTGCAGCCATCGCCACCATCCATTTCCAAAACATTTCATCTTCCTAAAATGAAATTTCATACCCATTAAACCATATTTCCCTTCTCCCCAAGCCGCTGACAGTCACCATTCTACTTTCTATCTCAATGAATCAGGCTAATCGAGGTACCACGTATATATGGAATCATACACTATTTGTCCTTTTGTGACTGGCTTGTTCACTTAGCTTAATGTCCTCAAGGTTCATCCATGTTGTAGCATGTGTCAGAATTTCCTTCCTTTATCAGACTGAATAGCATTCATTGTGCGGATAGACCACTTTTTGTCTATCCATTCATCTGTCAAGGAATACCTGTCTCTTGTTCACCCTTGCCTGTTGTGAACCATGCTGCTATAAACACGTGCATACAAATATCTGTTTGAGTCCTTGCTTTTAGTTTAAGTATACACCTAGAAGTGGAATTACTGGATCATGTGTTAATAGTATGTTTATCCTTTTGAGAAACTGCCATGCTTTCTCCACGGGGTTTCAATTTCCCCACATCCTCACCAACACTTGCTATTTTCTCTTAGTTTTTTTATAGTGGCCATCCTAATAGGCGAGAAATTGTATCTTATTGTGGTTTTCTTTTCGTATGCTTATTGGCCATTAGACTGTCTGTTTTGGAGAATGTGTATTCAAGCCCTTTTTATATTGGGTAATTTGTCTTTTTTTAAGGATAGGATTTCACCATGTTGCCTAGGCTGGCCTCGAACTCCTGGACTCAGGCGTTCTGCTCATCTCAGCCTCCCAAGTAGCTAGGACTACAGACATGTGCCACCATTCCTGACTTCTTTGTCTTTTTGTTGTTGAGTTGTAGGAGTTCTTTATATACTCCGCATGTCAGTTCTCTATCAGATAAATAATTTGTAAAGATTTTTCCCCATTCTGTGAGTTGTCTTTACACTGTGTTGATGTGTTCTTTGATGCACAAAAGTTTTAAATTTTGATGAAATGCAATTAATCTGTTTTTAAATTGCTTGGCTTTGATGTCATATTCAAGAAATTATTTCCAAATCCACTGTCATGCAGGTTTTTTCCCAACGAGTTTTCAAGTTTTAGCTCTATGTTTAGGTCTCTGTTCCATTTTGGGTTAATTTCTGTAGATGGCATAAGGTTAGGGTTCAACTTCATTCCTTACATGTGGATATCCAGTTTCCCAGCACCATTTGTTGAAAATACTATCTTTTCCCTATTGAATGGTCTTAGCATCCTTGTCAAAGTATATGTGTGAGGGCTTATTTCTGGACCCTCTGTTCTATTCCATTGGTTAATGTGCCTGGGTTTGGACAGTATCACATTGATTACTATAGCTTCATGGTGAGTTTTGAAGTCAGGAAGTGTGAGACTTTCAACTTTTTTCTCCATTTTTCGATATTGTAGCTATTTGGCTGTTAAGGTTATGTGTAAATTTTAGAATGGACTGTTCTATTTATGGAACAAAAATTTGTTGGAATTTTGATAGGAATGGAATGGACTCTGTAGAATACTTTGGGTAGCACTGACATCTTAACAATATTAAGCCTTTCCATCCATGAACACAGGATGCCTTTTCATTTTTTGTGTATTATTTTATTTCCTTCAGCAACATTTTATAGTTTTCAACGTACAAGTCTTTCGTATCTTTGGTTAAGTCTATTCCTCTAAGTAGTTTTTTCTTTTTGATGCTACTTTAAATGGAATTCTTTTCTTAATTTTCCTCTCAGATTGATCAATGTTAGTGTACAGAAACTCAAATGATTTTTGCATGTTGATTTTGTGTCTTGCAACTTTGCTGAATTTGCTTATTAATTCTATTGTAGCATTTTTGTCTGTGTGTATAAAATCTTTAGGGTTTTCTACACATAAGTTCATATTGTCTGTGAACAGAGATAATTTTACTTCTTTCCATCCAATTTGAATATGTTCTATTTCTTTTTCTTGCCTAAATGGTCTAACTAGGACTTTAATATCTATGTCAAATAGAGGTGGGAGAAGCAGGCATCCTTATTTTGTTCCTTGTCTTAAATGAAAAACTTTAATTCTTTCATTGAAGTATGATGTTAGCTATAGAATTTTCAATTACCTATATTTTGTTGTCTTTTCTTTTTATTCCTAGTTTCTTGACTACTTTTCTCATGCAACAGTGTTGCATTTTGTCAAATGCTTTTTCTACAGTATTTGAAATGGTCATGTGTTTTTTAAATCCATTATTTTGTTAATGTGGCATATTACATTGATCATTTTTTGTATGTTGAATTATCCATGCATTCCAGGAATAAATCTCATTTGATTATCCTGTATAATCTTTTGATACATTGTTAAATTCAGTTTGTGAGTGATTGTTGAGGGTTTTTACATCAATATTCATAAAGGAAATAGATCTATATTTTTCTCTTTTTTGTAATGTCTTTGCCTTTGGTGCCAATGTTATGCTGTATTTTTAGCTCTAGAATTTCTTTGGTTTTTAAAATAATTTCTATCTCTGTTGATATGCTCATTTTGTTTATATATTATTTTTCTTAGTTCTCCATCCATGCTTTCTTTTAGCTCTATGGCCATATTTAAGACAGATATTTTAAAGTCTTTGTCTAGTAAATCCAATATGTGTTTCTTCAGGGATCATTTTTGGAGATTTATTTTGCTCCTTTGAATAAGCTATTGTTTTCTGGCTTTTTATACGTCTCGTGATCTTTTATTGAGAACTGAAAACCCAACCACCTCTCCCAACATTTGCAAACTGACAGAGAAGACCTTCACTCATTAGCAGGGCACATTCTGAAACTTGGTGTCAGCCTGGGGTAAAGGCTTAACTTCTTTTCTGGGCATGTGTCCTATCTGGGCTCATGTGTGTGTGCCTTTTTTTTTCAATGTCCCTTAGATATTCCATTGTATTTGTCTGTTTCTAATTTCTTAGAAATTAGACGTCCAGAGTTATATTATATCCATTCCACAAAACAAACTGCTCCAATATACTGTCTTTGTGTATTGTCATATAAATGATGTTTTTCTATAAGCTCAACAATGCAGTTTTATAATTATAGTTTAATACAATCTATTTAGCTTTCCTAGTGTTCTTTTTGTGTGTTTGTGGGTTTTAGTTATTGTCTAGTGTTATTTCCTTTCAGCCTGAAGGATTATTTAATATTTCATGGAAGACACGTTTGCTAGTGATGAATTCTCTTAGCCTTTGATCATTTGGGAATGATTTTATTTTGCCTTAATTTTTAAGCACAGCTTTTCTGGATATTGACTTCTTAATTGATGATTTTTTTTTCCTTCTTTCTTTCAACACTTTAAGTATACTGTCCCATTGCTTTGTGACCTCCATTATTTGAGTCAGCTTTTAATTACATTGATTTTGTCTTTATGATGAATCGTTTTTCTCTTGTTGCTTTCAAGACATTTTCTTGCCTTTCAATAGTTTGATCATGAAATATTTAGGTATGAGTCTCTGTGCTTATTCTACTTGCAGTTGAGCTTCTTGAATCTGTAGATTATACTTTTTAAATTCTAGTTTTGGAATTTTGTTGAGCTGTCTTCAAATATTTTTTTCCCCTTTCTCTTTCTCCTGTCCTTCTAGGGAGTTCCATTATACACAAGAGTGGACATGAGAGGGCTGGGTGGAAAGTAAGAGCCAGGAAAATTTGTAAATGAGCTGAACTTGAAATGAGTTCTGCAGCCCACAGACAGACCTATTGACAAAGAAAGGAAGCCTGATTCATTTAAGGTGTTTGATCATAATCCCTGACCATCATTGGCTGACCACTAAGGTATACTGATACAAAACGACCCACAGGAAGCCAGCCATACAAATGAAAAGAAGGATTAAAATGAAAAAGAGAGAAAGAGAGGAAATGCATGCATTTCTTGTGCCCCATGGGTCTCTGAAGCTCTCTGCATTTTTTCTGTTTATGGGTCTCTGATCCCATTTTTTCTGTTTATAGCTTCTCATATTCTTTGTCTGTGAAGTTCAGCATGTGGGCTTCTTCAGAGACAGTTTCTATGAATTACGCGTTTTCCTGCATTTAAGTCACACTTTCCTGCTTTTTAAAGCATGTCTCCTAAGTTTTTATTGAAAACTAGATAATTTGATAATATATTGTAGCAATTTTGATTCTCCCCCACCTCATCTCAAGGGTTGTTGTTGTTACTCTTTTTTTGCTTGTCTGTTTTGGTAATTTGCCTAAACTAATTCTGTGCTGTATCTTCGTTGATGTCCCTAGTTTATTCATTCTTTCTCCCTCCCTCCCTCCGTCTCTCTTTCTTTCTCTCTTTTCTTTCTTTCTCTCTCTTTTCCTTTCTCTCTTTTTTCTCTCTCTCTTTCTTTTTCTCATTCTTTCTTTTTTCTCTTTCTGTCTTTATCCATCCCTTCCTTCCTTCCTTCCTTCCTTCCCTCTCTCTCTCTCTGTCGCTCTCTCATTCTTTTCATTTATATGGGTGGCATCCATGGGTCACTTTGTATCAGTATACTTTATAGGTTTGTCAGTGATTGTTAGGGATTATGATCAAACACCTTAAATGAGTAAGGCTTC
The DNA here is from genome assembly GCF_009761245.1 of Sapajus apella. Classification (NCBI taxonomy): domain Eukaryota; kingdom Metazoa; phylum Chordata; class Mammalia; order Primates; family Cebidae; genus Sapajus; species Sapajus apella. The sequence goes on along the minus strand of NW_022437058.1, from coordinate 3,193,434 downwards.
CTTTCTGTAGCTCTGTTTGTGGGTAGGAAACTCATTTAAAGCTCAGCTCATTTATCAATTTGTCACTGCTATTACTTTCCACCCAGTCCTGTCATAGTTCCTTTCTGGGTATGTATAGCCTCAGGTTAAGCCAGAAATATATGGATTGCTGGGGTCCTATCTGGTTTCTTCTGAATGTGCACACAATCTTGCACGTATGCACAGCCTCAAACTGACAGAAATGTGGGAGCTTACCAAGGTTCACTATGGCTCTCTCATTCCTTTGATTTCCCAGTTAAATTTCTGGATAGCCTGCCAGTCAGCTGGCTCTTACTGGAATCAAGCCTCAGGCTCACTGCAGTGTTTTTTACCACCAGGATTACTATTGTTTCCAATAATGTCCAGGGTGTTATATGTAAATTTTCAGTGCCACAAAAGAAGTAGCACTCAAATATAAATTTTCTCAGCAAGGCAATTTACTTCTATAGAAGAGTGTGTCTCACAGATGGAACAATGGTGAATGCACACCTGAGCAAGGGAGGGTAAGGGGTTCTTATCCCTGACTCCGGGAGCCCCTACTGCTGTGTTGTTCCCCTATTGACTAGGGTTGAACTGCACAGTATAAGCAATTTCCGATTGGCTATTTTAAAGAGAGTAGGAATATGAGCCAGAGTGGTAGGGTGAGCAGTTTGGCAGGAAGAACAGTTATAGAACAGGTAACTAAAGGTGACTCAGGTCAAAGCAGGTGATCAGGGCGAGTTAGGAAGGAGCAGATGACCAGAGGAACAGATGTGAACTACCGATTAGAAGTGGTGGAAAAGGTTGCTTACTGAAACTACAAGAAAGTTAAACTTTAAAATGGCAGGCAAAGAACTAAACATACTGACATACTGACTCTTTGAAGAGAAATTTAGAACTCATTGTATTTAACAAGGGGAATGGGGTTCTTCCCACTCTCCACCCCAAATCAAGTTATCACCCTCTAGTAGCAAAGCTTATGGGTTTTTTTCTCTTTGTTTGTTGGTTTGGTTTTTGATAAGGAGTCTTGCTCTGTCACCCAGGCTGGAGTTTAGTGGCACGATCTTGGCTTACTGCAACCTCTGCCTCCCGGATTCAAGTAATTCTCCTGCCTCAGCCTTTCAAGTAACTGGGACTACAGGCACATGCCACCATGCCCAGCTAACTTTTTGTATTTTTAGTAGAGACAGGGTTTCACCTTTTAAGCTGGAATGTTCTCCATCTCCAGACCTCATGATCCACCCACCTCAGCCTCCCAAAGTGCTGGGATTACAGGTGTGAGCCACCATGCCTTGCCTAGCTTATGGTTTTTATTCTCTGATAGAAATACTGCACTGACATAGCTGGGCAGTGGGGGTGGGACCAACCCCAAGCAAAAGGGCCACGACTTACCTGAGATGCCGTCATTTCCTCAATCAACTTTTCTTAAACTGTGGAATGCCTTTGGTTGATTCTTAGAGTCTTAAAATGGTGGATTTTTAAATAATTTTTTTTTGTTTGGTTGCATTGTTTCTTCTCAGAGAAAGGATTTGCCAAGCTCCTGAATCCAGCATTGTGGAAGCTCTTCCCCAGGAATCTGTACTTTAACAAGCCCTCCATGTTTTTCTGATGTGCCTTCAAGTTGGAGAACTAGTGCTCCTACCTAGAACCAGTTTTTCCACTTATGCAAAAGAGCCCATCCCCTTTCACAGGCTTCAGAACCTGAGTCTCTCCTCTGTTTTGAATACCCGCCCTTCTGCAGACCATTCTGCTGGCTTTTCTATTTGTCCTGTGCTTCTCCTAGATACTCACACTCTCTCATTCATGGCCTTGTCTTTTCAATATGCCCTTCTCTTGCTACCTTATATTAAATTGTAATTCTTCTTATTTTCTTTTTGAGATGGAGTCTCACTGTGTCACCCAGGTTGGAGTGCAGTGGCGGGATCCCACCTCATTGCAAGCCCCACCTCCTGGGTTCAAGTGATTCTCCTGCCTCAGCCTCCCGAGTAGCTGGGACTACAGGCATGTGCCATCACACCTGGCTAATTTTTGTTTTATTTTTAGTAGAGACGGGGTTTCACCGTGTTGGCCAGGCTGGTCTTGACCTCCTTACCTCAGGTGATCCACCCACCCCGGTGCCTCAAAGGTAACTCTTATTCTTAAGCTTATTTTTGTTTGTTTGTTTGTTTTCTCTCTTCTTGAATATATACTCCAAAGGGCAGGATTCTTTGTCAGTTTTGTTCACCGATGTATCCCAGGTGCTGGAAACCCAAAACTGTGTCTGGGATATGGCAAATACTTCTTGAATGAATGAGCATAATAACTGAAAATGTCTCATGAAAAGAAACATCGAGTTACTTTATTTTATGTCACTTGGTGCCTAGGATGTAATGATCTCTCCAAATATGGGATATTCTTCTGTCTAAATTCTAAGGGATCACACAGGCACCGGGCTTCTTGGCTGAACATAGGCAAACCTGGAAGGCAAAAACAATAGGGACAATAAATTATTTTCATGTATACTGGCCCCTGGAAAGCTCAGGAATGCCACTGTTTGGTTTATTGTGCTCTTGGCAACTGGCAATATCGGAGTTTCTTCTTTTGTTTTCTAGCTAGTATCAGTGAAGGCAGGAAACACCTCTCCCCGCGAAGGCTCTGATGATCCTCTCCTTAGGCCTTTTCAGAACGGTGCTTGTCATCCTAGACAGAAAGGCCAGGACACGTTGGAGGGGGACTTGCTTTGTTCTGCTGCACCAGCTTCCAGCTTTGAACATCCTGCCCTGATTAGCCATCCACTATGAGAGCTGGCCGAGCGCAGAGTGGGTGCGTCACGCCGCATGCCCGGCGCGTGCTCGCAGAGCAGCCTGCATCCTCTGTCTGCCCACCCTCTGCTTTTGTTTCTGGAAAACTTGGATATGAAATCTTCTAGCACTTCATAAACCGCTGGTGCAAAGAATTTTTTCTTGAAAAGCGAAGAACTGTTTAGTTTTTCACTTGCTCAACTCTGAAACTACCAACAATCAATAGGTGTCCCGTATAAAAGGTGAAGAAACAAAGACAGGCCAAAGAAAAGGGTTTTATTTTAACTTCTTACTTTGAAATGAGGATAGACTCATAAGAAGATCCCGAAACAGTACAGAAAAAGCCTGGCTACACTTTCCCAGCATCCTCCCGCGGTGGCAACTTGCATAACCAGAGTACATGGTCAAACCGGGAGACTGACGCCGGTGCAATATCATCCCAGGCTGGTTTTTACATGCACTTACCTAAAGAAAATCTTCAAAGTTAAATCGGCAAACTCTAGGAAATACTTGATTTAAGTTTTATGCTTTAGTTTTTGGGATATCCATGATTTAATTAAGTGGTAAGAGAGGATTGAATAAAGCCACGCCATATTTCTATAGAAATAAGGTATATTAACTTCCTGCTGTTACCATGGCAAATACAAACCTGGCGCTTAAGACAACAGAAATGGGCCAGGCGAGGTGGCTCACACCTGTAATCCCAGCACTTTGGGAGGCTGAGGTGGGCCGATCACTTGAAGTCAGGAGTTCAAGACCAGCCTGACCAATGTGGTGAAATCCCGTCTCTACTAAAAATACAAAAATTAGCCTGGTGTGGTGGCAAGTGCCTGTAATCCCAGCTACTCGGGAGGCTGAGGCAGAGAATCACTTGAACCTGGGAGGTGGAGGTTGTAGTGAGCTTGAGATCGCCCCACTGCACTCCAGCCTGGGCAACAGAGTGAAACTCCATCTCAAAAAAAAAGACAACAGAAACGTATTCTCTCACAGTTAAGGAGGTCAGAAGTTCAGTATCAGTTTCAGAAGGCTGAAATCAAGGCTTCCCTGCCAATTTGCGGTGCTGCTTGCATTCCTCTGCTCGTGGCCAAATCACTGCAGTCTCCATCTCCATCTTCACATGGCCCTCTCTTCCCTGGGTGTCATCTCCCTGTGTCTTTTGCTGGCACTTGTGGTGGAGCTTACAGCCTATCCAGATAATCCAGGATAATCTCCTCATGTCAAGATCCTTAACCACATCTACCAAGACCCTTTTTCTTTATAAGGTAACAGTTACCAGTTTTAGGGACGAGGACCTGATGTCTTTGGATGGCTGTCCACCTACTCTGTAAGGTAAATTCAGGGATCAAATAAGGAAAGACTGTCACCTATGCAGCTAGAGGTTCGTCACTGGAACATGCTTTCACTTTATTTGAAACAGAAAGATTCTCTAATTCCTTAGAACCCAAAGCTTTGGGTTCTTCTTTAGTTCACATTGTATTCATTTGTGATTGCTTTAAAATCCAGAACTGGGTAACATTTTTCCCACTTTAATTCTTTTTACATGTTTTGCTAATGGGTTTGAAGGACGTAATGGAATTAATTATCCTTTCATAAAATGAAATTGTAGTTTTCATAAAACTCATAGTTTGCATTTTGAAAAAAGAGAAAAGAGAAGTAGTTTTATTTTGGGGATGCCAAAATAGCTGTTTCTTAATTTAAAAACCAGGCATTGAGTCTGATTTGAGTCACTGTCTTTTTTCTTCCTCTGTAAGTGGTCATTTTAATAGTGAAAGTCCAGAAAATGACTGTGGCGTGGGCTGATTCCGAGCTGGCATTTAGCTGCTTGATAAGACGAAAGGAAGGAGGCACGTAAATGAGTGCTTGATTACTCTCGGCAGCCTGCAGCTCCTCCCCCGCCATCCACCGTGAATCATGTTGCAGTAACAGCACATGCCAGACAAAGACACTGAAGTCTATGACATCGCTCGCAAAGAAGTTGTATTAAATGTCCTCAGTGAAATTACTTCAGAAAGTTCTCATTATGTCAACCAATCTTCACCTCACAAAACGAGAGCTGGGGTCAGAGAGAAACAAAGAATGTTTTTGTGGCACGCTGCAACCAAAGCAGAGTTTATGTGGCAGATGTTCATCCAGCCACGCAATGCAGATGACTTCATACGTGGGGGAGTCTGCTTACCATTGCATCGGCTGCTTCTCCCCCAGAACGACATCATCATCACTTATTGAAGGCAGTTTTTATGAGCAATGGAGAACACTATGAACATAGCTGGGACTGTGTGTGTTTTTAACTAGTTTTGTGTCTCTGAAGCAATCCCAAACTAATCTTTTTTTCTTTTTCACATCTAATTTTCTAACTCATGATTTTAAAAATGATGTCTGTGTTTACATGCTTTAAGTACCTTTTTCTCATGCTTTAAGTACCTTTCTCTTTATTCTGTGTCTCTTGTGATTTGGGTTGCTAGTATCTTACTAATTAACATATTTTAAACATACAACTATGTGATTAAGGCATTAAAGTAAATTGGATTTTTTAAAAGAATACAATGTAGGCTGGGCGCGGTGGCTCACACCTGTAATCCCAGCATTTTGGGAGGCTGAGGCAAGTGGATCGCTTCAGGAGTTAAGACCAGCCTGGACAACATGGCGAAAACTTGTCTCTACCAAAAATACAAAAAAAAAAAAAAAAATTGGCTCAGTGTGGTGGCACACATGTTTGGTTCCAGCTACTTGGGAGACTAAGGTTGAAGGACTGCTTGAGCCCAGAAGGCAGAGGTTGCAGTGAGCCGAGATCACACCACTGCACCCTAGTCCAGGTGACAGAGTGAGATCCCGTCTCAACAACAAAAAAATATATATTTTAGGATTCTAATCCAGATTCACTTCCTTCCCCATTTGCCAACTTAAAATGACAAAAAGAATGAGCAATAGAGAAAAGAAAGAAACTGATTTCATTTAAAATGCATGCAAAAGCCAGATGAAGTGGCTTAGGCCTATAATCCTAGCACTTTAGCAGGCTGAAGCAGGTGGATCACCTGAGGTCAGGAGTTCAAGACCAGCCTGGCTAACGTGGTGAAAACCTGTCTTTACTAAAATTACAAAAATTAGCTAGGCATGATGGCAGATGCCTTTAATCCCAGCTACTCAAGAGGCTGAGACAGGAGAATCGCTTGAACCCAGGAGGCATGGTTGCAGTGAGCCAAGATCATGCCACTGCACTCCAGCCTTGGTGGCTGAGAGAGACTCCATGTCAAAAAAAAAAAAAAAAAAAAAAAAAAAGGAAAGAAAGAAAGAAAAAGAAAATACATGCAAAAACTTAAGTTAAAAATAATAACTGCAAAAGATAATACACTTTGGATCACACAGAGACATAACACCAAGAAGCATATGTAACTGCACTGGTCATTTCCAGCTGAGTTTCCCATGAAAGGGTAGCACAACCCTAAGGGATGCAATCAAGAATCCTGGCTGGGGTCTTCACACCTGGCGTTTCAGGTGAGCCAATCTGGGAGGAAATCATCAAGATGCCTAGAATTTCTGCAAAGCATGTGGCAGTCAGCTTAGCATGAGCTGCTCTATTACCCCAAATATGCTTGAACATCCAGGCTTTGCTACAAACCACATGGGCCTGCTTTCCATGGAATGGCCCATTGAGATTAGTGAGCTGACATCGTGTCCTTGTATAGAGGGCACTGTGTCCATGAGAAAGTCCTTCTAGAACCCCTGAGTTCAAGAGACTGCCCCTCCTCAATCTGTCCCTTCCCCACACAGTTCTTAGCAAATCCTCATTAACACGAACAATAATCCTCCGAAAAGAGAACAGTGACAACCAACAAAGACAGAAGAATAATATACATAAGAAGTAAAGGAAAATGCGAATTAACATTTCTCCGTGAACTCAAGGAAATCAAAGAAAGCATAATCACATTGAAATAAGAACTCAGAGGAGATCTGTAAGACATCAAAGAAGAGATAACACAACAGAAGAAGATCTAAAGTAAGCTGTGAGAGCTTAGGAAAGAATGAGAAAGCAGGATGGAGACAGTCCAGACAATATAGAAACAAAGGCCTTTGCAGGGCGGCCATCAGAGGCTGGCTCTTCAGGAAGCAGACCCAGGATGGAGATGAGCATGCAAGAGACTTAGGAGGAGTGCTCTTGGGATCAACAGCCATGGAAATGGAAGGAGGGGACCAGCCAGGCTGGCAGAGGAAGAAGTGGAACTTTTGATGCAGTCCTGTTTTGAGTTTAGGTCCTCTCAGAAGCAGATGCCAAGACATTAGACACAAAAAGAGAGTTATTGGGGAAATAAATGAACTCAAATAACCCTCTCTTATTCAACCTTCTGCTCTGGATCCCTTGACCAAGAAGCTTCCAATCCCAGGTGCATTCTCGTAGCTCCAGGCAGCATCTGCTGCTGCATGCTCTGATTTCTTTAGAGTAAGTTGCCTTCCTCCCCTTTCAGGCCCAGCAATTCCAGGCTAGTTTTTGTTGTGATTTAACCTGCTTACTGGTCTGGAATCCAGGAAGGGAGATAGAGGCAGATCTTGAGGGAGGCACGGGTGTTGGAAGGAGAGGACCTTGAGTCATCTTCAACAGAGGGTAGGCAGGAGCAAGTTTCCTGCATGCGGGCTCAGAGGTTTGGGGGAATCTGGAGATTCAATATTTTAGGAAGCATTAATCCAGATGCTTAGTCAATACAAATGACATAAGAAAAGAGTGGAAAAGAACCCGGAACAGGAGAAACTAAAAGATATATTGCAAATGTAAGTAGACAGAAGAGTTGAAATAAAGGATGAAAAAAAATCCAGTTAACATTAAACAAAATAAAATTGGTATAGCTGTACTAAACCAGGCAAATGCAACATATACTTTGAGGGAAAAACTCACAATTAGAGACAATGAGAATCACCATGTAACTGGACCCACAGCCTAAAAATATGTAAAGCAAAAATGGGTAGAACCACAAAACCTCACGGAGCCATAATAATTCACAATCACAGGAGATTTTAATATGTATTTTGCAGTATTTGGCAGAATAATGACACAGAAAATCCAGTGGAAAGATTTGATCAACATGATCCACAAACTTGACCTACAGACAGATATGACATATTTCCTTGAATCTAAGAAGTCCTTGACTGTAAGACACACTGTTATTTTAGGAGGCACTAAGAAAAAAGAAAACCATGTTAAGTGAGACACAATGATTTCTCATCACTTGACATTGTTAGACCACACTGATTGAGGAAGCTCTTTTATATTTAATTATGTCGTTCTTGTGCATATTTTAAAAGGGGAATATAAGATAAATAAATTGTATCAGCTATTTCTAAAATGTCTTTGAGAATTATTTGCTTTGGGAGTTCTTCAAGACTCAGAGCCATCAATGTTCATGTTTTTCCAAACATTCTCATCCTCTGTGACATCAGGAGGGTTGGAAACAATGCATTGCTAAGAAAGAGCTCTGTTACTGTCTAGGGGATTTTTTTTTTTCCAAGCCAGTGATGCTGACTCTAAGACTCTGATGGTTGATCCTACCTGAAGGTGGCAATGGAACATTTCAGACAACAACTAAGACTCACAGGTCTTCCTCAACTTGTCCTTAAATGATGTGACAACTAGAAGGTGAGGAGGTTGCAGTCACTCTGTCATACACCATACCTCTACACAGTCATATGTGCTTAGGCAGTGACATCACAGGTGGTCATTTTTTCCTCTGTGATTATAAAATGTGTCCCAAGTTTTGACATATTAAGATGTGGAAAGGATGTGTCTTAAAATTACTGAAATAGAGTAAAATACTCCAGAATATACAGTATTTTCATGCACACATGGAACACTGGCAGGCATTTCCCTCCTTATACACCTGAGAGTAAGTCCCAACACATTTGAAAGGACTGTATCAGTCCAGAGTGTGCTGCCTGATCATAATCTTTCTATATTAGAAGTCTATAATAAAAAGATTACTAGAAAACCCTCAAATATTTTAACATAATAATTATGCTTCTAAATAACCAATAAGTCAGATAAGAAATCATAATGGTAGTTGGAAAGTATTTTTTTTTTTTTTTTTGGAGACGGAGTTTCGCTCTTGTTACCCAGGCTGGAGTGCAATGGCGCGATCTCGGCTCACCGCAACCTCCGCCTCCTGGGTTCAAGCAATTCTCCTGCCTCAGCCTCCTGAGTAGCTGGGATTACAGGCACGCGCCACCATGCCCAGCTAATTTTTTTGTAGTTTTTAGTAGAGACGGGGTTTCACCATGTTGACCAGGATGGTCTCGATCTCTTGACCTCGTGATCCACCCGCCTCGGCCTCCCAAAGTGCTGGGATTACAGGCTTGAGCCACCGCGCTCGGCCTGGAAAGTATTTTTAAATGAACTTAAGAGAAAAAATTTTAGTCTTAAATGAAAACTGTGTACTAGGAAAGAAGAAAAATGAAATTAAGAAAATAAAAATCAACCCAAAGAACATAAAAAGAAGGAAATAATAAAGGTGACAACAGATATTAATAAAATAAAAAACAAATATGTAAAATCAGTGAGGGATTCAAAGTTGACTCCTTGGGGCAGGTAAATTTCTGGTGGTAATAACCGATGAAGAGGGCCTTTTTTTTTTTTTTTTTTTTTTCCAGAGTCTGGCCCTATTGCCCAGGCTAGGATGCAGTGGCACAATCATAGCTCATTGTAGCCTCAACTCCTAAGCTCAAGGAATCCTCCTCCTCAGCCTCCTGAGTAGCTGGGGCCACAGGCACATGCCACTATGCCCAGCTAATTTTTAAGCTCTTTTTTTTTTAATAGAAATGGGGTCTCCCTGTGTTGCTCAGGCTGGTCTCAAACTCTTGGGCTCAAATGATTCTCCCGCCTTGGCTTCCCAAAGTGCTGGGATTACAGGAATGAGTCACCACACCCAGCTGAAGAAGACCTTTTGAGGACTGCATCTGAGAATTCATTGCTGAGATTTCTGCCTTGACAGGGAGAGGCCAGTTCATCTTGCCTCCTTCATGTTGCCTTTTGAAATTCAGTGGAGGGACTTTGCTTTTCCCAAGACCTGCTTCTGCCTCCCGTTGGGCTCCTCCAAACAGGAATCAGGCTGGTTGGAGCCCCATGCAGACTAGAGCCTTGCTTCTCAGTGGACTGCAGACCAGCAGCATCAGCAGCTTATTAAAAATGCAGCCTCAGGTCCTGCCCCAGACCTACTGAATCACAGCTGTCTTTTCACAAGATCCTTAGATGTTGTCTATGGGAATTAAGGTTGGAGAAATACTGGCCGTGGAAGACCACTGAGAGAGGATGCTCAAATCTCACTTGAGCTTTTGTGTAGCCACAGACAGGTGGTCCCTGCAGCCACCATTCTCCAGCCAGTGAGGACCATGGCATTTTCCTCCCACACTCCTCACCCCCCACTTTCGCCCCACCATCTCAATGACAGTTACTATCATATCTGCAGCTTACTCGAGAAATCATCAGAGGTGGTAACATTCAGTTCTAATGCTGAAGGAGATGTTCGGCATTGCATTCATCAGAGCTAAGCAACTTCAGAGATCTGTGGAAACACAATGGAGACCATGGTGTGACTAGGGAGTCATAGTTTCATCTTGGGCTCTTCCGAGACGAATAGACACCACCTGCCACCTGCAGCTCCTCTGTGCATGTTTGGTTAGTCTGTGGGAAGTACGTCTCCAACCAGCCAGGTGTCAAGTGCATCCTAGCTAGCCTGTTAAAACCGCAGGAGAGAGTTCTCCCAAGAAGCCCATTGCTATTTTACATTTCACTTCTGTTTTTATCAGAATAGAATTGTGAAATTTCCTAAACATGAAGCCTTTTGATCTTTGAAAGTGCTATAATAGTAATAATTTAGTAGCCTGGGAGTGATTTTCAATCCTTCCTAAAGCTTAATGGGAACAAAACATTTATAAATAATAAGTCTGCAGAGGCTAACTAGAATGGTCTATTTCTTTTCATGAGCCTGGGGTTTAGCCATTTTAGTGCCTATTTTTATATTTGCTTACTGCTGTGGGTTATAATTTCTGTTGCTACTGATTTTTGTGTACTCAGAGGTCATTAATAAAATGGAAGAATTTATTTGTTTTCCCTTAATGAAAGCAATTGGTTTGGTAGATGAAATCTCTTAATGCACAATGTCATTTGTGGGTAGAAATATTACCATAGGTCTCCTTGATGTTAAAAAGGGTCACAGCCACTACTCCTCTTTGGGTCATCATGGTTACCAAACTTAGAAAACACCTGACCAGCTAGGACAGCACAGAAAACATGGAGAGGCATCACACGTCTGCTTCCAAACATCTTGAGCAGTGTGTTCTAACCATAACCCTAAACTCTAACCCCTAAAACCTGTGTTCTAGTAAACTTAAAGGAACCAGTTACGCATGGTCTTTTCTTATGGTTGTGCATAGGAAAAAACTGGGAATTTTTCTTTTTTATTGTAGCCTCCATAATTCTGATTACTGAACCTGGGGGAGATGACACAGAAAATTAACAAACGATCCCACTTTATGCTAGTATTGCAAAGATATTATCAAATCCTGCATTTTTTTTTTTTTTTGAGACAAAGTCTCGCTCTGTCACCCAGGCTGGAGTGCAGTGGCACAATCTTGGTTCTCTGCAATTTGTGCCTTTTGGGTTCAAGTGATTCTCCTCCCTCAGCCTCCCGAGTAGCTGGGTTTACAGGCACGCACCACCACGCCTGGCTAATTTTTTGCATTTTTTGTAGAGACAGGGTTTCATCATATTGGTCAGGCTAGTCTCGAACTCCGGACCTTTTGATTCGCCCACCTCGGCTTTGATTCCCTTGCAGCCTGGTCTTTTTGGTTTTCTCCTACAATGTCCACATCACTGGTGTGCGTCACTGAGGCCTCCTTCCTTTTAGCACGTTGGTGTCATCACCCTCATCTGTTCTTTGCCAAAGTTTGTCTGTCCCTAACTCTCGGCCTGGGTGGAGAGAAGCGACCCCTACCCCCACCCACTGTGCTTGTTGACTAGTCGGACCCAAGGTGACAAGCCTGAAACTGCATCTGCAGGATGACGCATGGGCAGCCATGACTCACCACCCAGAATCAACAAGGAAAATGCTGCTTCATGTCACTATATGGGACCTCAAAACATGACCCCTGAAACAGTACATTTTATTTTTAAAATGTAAGCATGTTAACGCAAAACTTTTTTAGTGATAACACACATTTCTCACATAACCTGCTGGTCAGACTTCAATCTTTTCTTGATGAATCAGATGATGGTAGTTTGATACACTGATGGCCCCCAATAAATCACATCTGCTGGTATTCACATCCTTGTGTCATTCCTTCCTTTGAATCTGGTCTCTTGTGATTCACCTTAACCAGAAGAACGTGGTGGAAATGATGCTTTGCCAGGTCAAGGCCTAAACATTGAGAAAGCTAAGCCAAAAGCCATATAAAAAGCCTCATTATTCTGAAACTGCCATGCTGCGAGAAGCCCCCCCCAGACGCATAGGGAGGCCGCACAGAGGAAAGCTGAAGCCCCTTGTCAATACCCCTGACAGAGCCCCTCACCAACTGCCAGCACCACCAGACCAGCCTCATGAGGAGGCCACGTGGATGTGGGTGACACAGCCACATTTGAGCTGCCCTGCTAATCCCACACAGAGAAGACAGAAGCTGTCCCTTACAAGCCCTGCCCAAATTGCAGAATCAAGAACAAATCAATGGCTGTTGATGTTGAAGCCACTAAGTCTCCGTGTGGTTTCTTACACAGAGAGCTGACTCACCAGGAATGTCAGTATCCATTGGCGATGGGATTGTGCCAATCTTCATGAGCAGGCTGGAGCGTCATATGAGAGTGTAAGAAGGACTTGTGATTTGCTTTTTGCAGTATTAGGAAGTCAGCTGATATTCCTCCCTGATGTGAGGGCACCGTCACTATAAAAAGGGGCTTTGGGTGGGCCTTCAAAAGCACTGATATTCAGGTATGGTGGGAGGAACTAAGGGGTATGAGAAGAACGTGGGAGGGTGGACGGCCACTGTGAAAACAGAAGAGAGTCGTTTGTTGTTGATGAACACAGTGGACTGGTGTAAGGTGGAGACTTAAAAAGACTCATGAAGATGTCAGGGCTCCTAGGAAACAGCAGAGTTGTGGATAAGCACGAAACATCTGCACCCTGGCTCTTTTCCACCATAGCCTGGAAGAGCAAAGATTAGTTCTCGAACATAGTTTGAGTGATGTACACCAACAAATAGTGTACAACAGGCTGAAGAGTGGATTTATTGATGATCTCAATAAAAAATTAGGTGTAATTTTGTATGCTTAGAAGCTTGAGGACTTTATCTTAATAATTCCCTTTCTCTCTCTTTGGGATACTTTTCATTAGAACATTCTTAGCTGGTTTATTAGCTTAAATAATTATGTGTTGATGAAAAGCACTGATCAATTGCAGATGAGGCTAGCATTCTCCACGGGCAATCCCATATGGTGTTAGAGGCTTCACTTGGAATTCTTTGGAAATTTCAGCCCTCTGTTATGATGGAATCATCATCTATGAAAATTGTTATTCTCTACACCAACTATTCCATCATCATCAGGATTTAAGAGCTTAATTGTTTAATGAAGCCAATTTTCAGATATCTCCTTCAATATGAAAATCAGCCCATTAAAAATAAGTAAGAGATAAAAGGTTGGGTCATGTAGCCAGATGTGTGCTCCGTTTAGGTTTGGACCATTTAGTCACTGTGGCCACGGCCTGAATTAGCGCTCCCGAAAGGTGCTGGCACTTCTCCAACTATCGGCTCCACATTTGGCATCAGCATAGAAGGCGTTTGTGGGTGGAAGTCTTTCGGTCTTAGCATTTACTCAATACTAAGTCATTGTATTATTGTAAATTGTAAACATAAATGATAATTATAAATTTAAGTGATATTAACAATTTAATCGTAAATGTTAACGACACTTGAGTTGAAATTACTTAATATTGAGTGAACTATACTGATGAAAACGTAGACCCCACTAACTCATTAACAAAAGATTGTAGTGTTTATCGCGTGCAAGCTCTGCATTAGCAGGGTATAGTCCAGTGAGTAACTTCCCAGCTAGTTCTATTGTATACAGGTCTTATTAATACCTACTCTTGGTTCCTGCCAGTGATATTATGGTCCACTTTAAAAATGATAAAAATAATGTAATTTATACCAATCTCACCACGTTTCATAGATTAATGCATGAAGTGTAGCTGTGCAATCATCAGCTGAATTTTCCCCAATTTTTTTCAGAACATTTAAAACCTGCAGGAAAATAGAAATAATAGTACAACGAATACCCATAAACTCTCCTTCCAGATTCTCCAACTGTTAATGCTTTGCCACGTTACTTTTTTCTCTTTTTCTCTCTCTATAAACGCACACACACATTTGGAAATAAGCTGCAATCCTCACCTCTGCTTCAGTGTCTACTTCTCAAGAACGAAGTCACTTTCTATGAACCACAAAATCATTAACAACTCCAAAAATTCAATATTTAATATGATGGCATTAAAGTTTCTCCTGTTATCACCAAAATGATCTTCATTGCTGTTTTCTGTTTTATAAATTCGGGATGAAATCAAAGGCCTCACATGACATCTGCCTACCACACTTCTTTAGTCCCCTCACAGTGATTTGCTGTTCAAGACCTTAGCATTTTTGAAGTCTGTTCGTAGAATCATCCACTATCTGGATTTGCTTGTTTATCTTGATTAGATTGCAAACTAAAAATAAATCTAAGTCCCGCTGCTCTCAACTGACCAAACCAACCTTCTCTTGGCCAAGGGAGCCCCAGAGAAACTCATGATGGGACAGGAGGTCAGACATGTCTCATTATACTCCCTCCGCCCTGTCCCCTGCTCTGGGGTTTAGATATAACCACTGACCAGCATTTCTGTTAAAATAGAGATCAGAAGAGTGACAGAAAAGGCTTTTTGTGGCAATAAGAACCAAATTATAAATAGGACCTATGGCCATGCCAGTTAAGTCACCCATGCCTACACTTAAAGAATAAGCTATGTTCTCACTGCCTGACACAAGGATTTTCCTTTTCTTTTTCTCCAGCAGCTAAACGAGGACTAGACTTCAGATAAGCAATATCAGAACAATCGAGACTCATCGGCTCACAGACGCTGACTAAGTGAACCAGCCATGACTACAGCTTTGGCTGGGCGAGACAGTGCTTCAGTAACCTCCTCCCTCCTCCTGATAAGAAAATCACCAACCACAGGCTGGCTCTGGCCGATTCACAGAGGCTGAACACTAGTGCCGTCATGTCTCTGCTGCACCTCTGGTCACATAGAACCTGACAGTAATACATTTAAACGTGAAGTCTCCACCCCAAGATGAACATGGGCCTATGTTCAGGAATATTCATAGTTATCTCTGTAACCCATTGAATATGTATGTTTAGCCAAGCCATTTATTATCAGCTACAGCTCCAACCTCTCCTCCTTTAAAGTGCCTGTCTCTTGTCTTTGCTGGAGGCCCACTTCCCAGCCCGCAGGATGGCCACCTTGCAGGCTGTAACCCTTTGCAAGAAATAACATCTTCTTTCATACATTTATAGATCTTAAGTTAATAAGACGAAGATTAAACAGCATTGACAAGAAAACTACCTGGCATTGTGGTCTGCTTCCTTCACATCATCAGTTTGTCCCATGATTGGGCAATTCTGACTTCAATCTATTCTTCAAGGTGTATCCTTTTCCTCTTTATACATAAAAGTAATCTGTGGGGTGATGCTTTGAGATTGTGTGTTTAACTCTTTAGCCAGTGATTTTAGGTTCACTGCTGATTCTTGCCGAAATCAATCATTACTGTGGTAACTGCAAAATTTTATTGTTAAATCCCTTCATTCCTCCAATATTTATTAAAAAGTAGTATTTCGTAAACAGGAGCTGCCTTGCCCCTATTTTAAATGTGTTACTAAGGAATTGAAGGTTTCTTTATTTTCGTTAACGTGTTATAACCCATTCCGCCCTTTTTAAATGTTCAAACGGTCTCAACTGCGGTTGGTGGGAGTCCCTTTCAGTGAGCACCTGCGTCCTTCTCACACATCCCTCTGTGATTTTTGCTTTGTTTGAGCACTTTTCTCGCTTTCTGGCACAGCAGAGCGTCCCCAGCTTGCCTCGTGTTTGCTTCCTGTGGTTAGGCATTTACATTGCTTCCACCATTAGTTATCTCAAATTATGGCACAGTGAATAACTGCACATGAATTGATTTGCAGCTGCCATGTGGTATCTCAAAGAAAAATCCCAAGAACTAAGGTTGTGAGATTGAAAGATAAATGTCTATGCGATTTTGCTAGACATTGCCAAGTGCCCCTCCCAAGAAGTTGTAGCATTTTGCACTCTTATTAGCCAAAGTGCCAGCTGGATTTTTTTTATATTCACACTTCAGAGTAAGTTCCTGTCTCAGAGAAGTCACTATTTTTTGAAACTCTATTTTTACAATTACTTTATGTCCCTTCATTACAATCTTAAATTATTTCACTTAGCAATTTTTGTCATATGTGATATTTGAGAATTTTTATCCCAACTTTTATGTTATTTAATTTACTGTAAAAATAATACATGCTCACTTATTTGATTTTTTTAGAAAACTTCACAAGTCAGAGCAAGTATAATTGTACTTTGTAGAGCATTTGCAAACCAAATTAAATTATTTTGGTTTTGTTAGTACAGTTCTCAAAATTGGTCACAAAATGATATACATTTTATATAATTTATGCATTGACTTTTGAGCCCATATCCAGAGAGAGACTCCAAAACTATTTTGAGCAATTTCAGCATCATTTGAGTAAGTTTATGGCCTCCCACAGAAAAACTTCAAAAGATAACATGCTTTCAAGTACATAAATATCAGTTTATAATTGTTTTCCTTTAGGAAATGATACTTCATAGTCATTACACTATTTTTTTGCCCCTGACAAGTATAATTATACAAGTCTAGCATAAGAACAAATAAGATCAAATATTCTATTTAAAAGAAACAAATTTAGTTGCACAGTAACTAAAAATATGCTCCACTGGTGAAAATGTTTCTTCCCTGAGTTGTATGCAAAACAAATAAAGAAACAAATTTCAAGCTAAATAGAGATTTAAGTTATGGAATGATAGTGTCAAATGCTTACTCAACTATTAAAGTTTGTTAGATACATTTTTATACCATGGTTAACAAATAGTTTCAGTATTTTTCAAATCAGTGATGAATGAGTAAATGATTTAATTGGGAACTCTCAACATGCATGTTTGTTTAAGCCAAGTCACATTACATTGAGTAAGCATAAAAGTATCAGAAGCTGGTTCGGAACTAATGAATGCAGACATTCTAGACAATGACGTTTCCATCACTGCAACTAGTAAAACTACGTTATAATTGGTGGCGATTGGAATATTTGCAGTCACTTTTTCAGCTTGGATTTGTCAGGCCAGGACTTGAAAAAGTGGTGCATTTCTTCTTGGAGTCTACCAGCAATTCAGATAGCTGCCAGGCAGTGACTAAGACCTCTTATCTCTAACTACACGACTAATTAAGACAACCCAGGTAATATTGTCATGGATTTATTTCAATCGGCATAGAAAAACTGAAAGTAGAAATGCAATACATAATCAATCTTCTCATACTGTGCATAAGCACGCACATGTGCGCACGCACACACAAACACAAGAATAACGCTATGTGCTATATTACACAGCTTTGTTTTTGTTGAGTACCCATAACGTGTCATGCACTGAGCTTGATTCTTTTACATAAAATCCTGGCGAGATAATTTTGCATGCAGTCTATGTAGTGTAATCTAATTCAGAGGGGAGGATACCATCATTCCCTGATACAGAGGAGAGTGGTGAATCTCAAGAGATTAAATAACATGCTGATGATCATCAGAGAGAATACATCGGCAACGCATCTCCAATTGCTAGGTAACATTAGATGTAATACAGTTGCCCAGGTAAAAGCAGAACTTTCCTTTAAAATCTCAAATACACTTTACTTGCTGATTTTCCTTATTGTAGTCAATGCAGTAAAACCTGCTTTTCTGTTTGTGCAGGATGGAGGCACCTCCGTCTTGTCGCTGTGGCGTCAGGGGACAGAGTGGGAGGTGGTGGTGAGAGACTGTGGGTGCCCACCCCGCTGCGGTCCCTCCCTACGCCCAGCCCACTGCTTTGCTGACAAGGCTGCCCACCCCGCAGGGGCTGGAAATGCCAGATGGCTGCTTTTCTCCGCTTCTCAGGAAGCCAGGTGTGGACTTGAAGCCATCCTGGCCACAGGACTGTCTGTAGGGGGGGCAGAAGAAGGGAAAAGTGTGTGTGAGGATGTGGCCCTTGTTGCTGTGAAGACGGAGCCTGAGGCTGACGCCTCCCCAGAGGTTGGCAGGAGGGAGGATGGGCTGAGCCTAGTCCTTGAGTTTCTGTACCTATTGGTACACCAACTTACTATCATGATAATTTTGAGGCAGTCATTTTGTTCTTCAATTTTCTGTTAAAATGTATATCTTAAAGAATAAGGGCATCAGGAGAATTTAATAGAAGCCCAGTGGCTCCAACCACTGCACCAACCTGGGCACTGTCCAGTCTCCAGGTGTTTTGGTGTAGAAGGCACTCAGTGTTGGATTTTTAAACTGTTGCTCCCCAGCGTGGTCCTTGGACCAGCAGAATCAACAGCACCTGGAGATGGCTAAAACTCAGAATCCCGGGTCCCACCCGGATCTGCTGGGCCGCATTTGCATTTTACCCAGATGCCCTGGTGATGCATGTTCTGAGGCGAGAGTGAGCATCTTCAGCCACTTTTTCAAAGAGTGGAACCACTTTTGCATATTCTGTGACCTGCAACCAAGTGTACCCAACTAAGGCAGGGGTTGTGGTACACACCCGTGCCGCCCTGCTTCAGGTCAGTAGAGTCTCTGCTCTCGAAATTCTTAAAAGTGTCTTCAGTCTAAGTACAAGACGCTCTCTGTGCCATTCACTCAGATGGCAAAAAGCTTTTTATCAATGCCTGAGAAATACACAAACCAAACACTTCGCAGGAAACCCTGGCATGGCCTCTGGTAAAGGTCTCTCCCAGCCTCTCCCTACCTAGGCTGGAGGTGCCAATTCATTTTGGCTGCAAAGACACTTTCTTTTCTTTTAAAAATAAGCTCTGTATGAATTCCATTTCCCTAAACTTCTTTATTCTTTAAGACACATATTTTAACAGAACAGTGAAGAACAAAGCAATCCCTTAAAATTATCATGATAGTAGGTTGGTGAACTAATAGGTATAGAAATGGTGGAGTACCACTCCCCCTCCTCGCTGACCCATTTTAGTTCTCCTTTAGCTCACTTAAAAAAAAAAATTGATAGGCACATATTAATGGGTAGCTTCCTCGTGTCTGCATGTGTGTGCACTGAAAAATGTACTTAACAGTTCATGTACTCATATGCTTTAAAATAGGCAACACTAGACGTTCAGTATAACCTAATTATCAGCATTTTAGTATTGCAACACTAGTAAAAGTAGAAAAAGTCAACATGTTTCCCAGTTCCCAGAATGTAATTTTCTATCCTGGGAATTGTTTTGACAATATTTTAGCAAATGGGAACTTTTTTCCTCTTTCTGGGCACAAAACTGGACCTTTTTGACCCTTACACAAATGATTATTAATCTTTCCAGATTTCTGTTTTTTTTTTTTTTTTTTTAAGTTCCATCAAGTGGAACCCAAAGCTGTAACTGAACACAGTTTGGAGACAGATGACTAATTTCCTAAACTATTTCTGGATTTTTTCCTTTAACTACTTATAGCTTCAAACAGGCTTCCACAGAAAATTTCGCTGTGAAGTCCTCCCTGTTCCCCCTCAAGTCCCCCTTTCCCTCGAGAGGTAGAAGTGAAAGGTTGGTAATGGAACACTTAAAAAATGATTCCACTGGGCCCTGCCTTCTGTTCACTAGCAAGGAATGTGGTTGTGCTTATACAGCCGAGGTTAGTCTAAAAGAATTTTCATAAACCACCAATTGCATTACATCAATGCATCATCTTAAATCCCATGGTGATTTTCCTAAACATAACTAGCTCACTGGCTTCAAACCTATTATCTCTCCTTGTTGCTGCAAGAAATTCTCTAAATGTTTATGTTCCTGCAGGACCATACTAAAAAGGCCAGTTAGCTAATGTGGAATACTAAGGGAAAAGTAATGTATAACCTGTCAAGAAATTATGCTGGCGTGGAATATATAGCCACCAAGCAAAACTGTCAGAAGACCATGCTGCCCGAAAACCTATGAAAGGAAGTTTTTCATTAACCCCATTGTTTCTGTGAATTTATTTATTGTTGTAGTGGGTGAGGGGAAGAGACTTTGGTATGGAAATGAAGAGCAAGCAGGAGAGCTATTCTGAGAAACAATTTCTCTTTCCAAAATACCGGAAGGCAAAAGTGCCTGCCCCTGATACTCTGAAATTGACTGAGAATCACAGGCAACTTAGAGAGAATGAGGAGGACCTTACAAAATTAAAATGCGAGCTCAACATCACTAATCATCAGAGAAATGCAAATCAAAACCACAATGAGATATTATCTCATCCCAGTCAGAATGTCTATTATTAAAAAGACAAAAAACAACAGATGCTGGCAACAATTCAGAGAAAAAAGAACTCTTATACCCTGTTGGTGGGAATGTAAATTAGTGTAGCCACTATGGAAAACAATATGAACATTTCTCAGAAAAGTAAAAATAGAACTCCTGTATCATCCTGCAATCCCACTACTGGGTATTTACCCAAAGGAAAAGAAATCACTATATTAAAGGGATACCTACACTCCCATGTTTATCATAGCACTATTGACAATAGCCAAGATATGGAATCAACCTATATGTGCACCGGTGGATGAATGGATAAAGAAAATGGGGTATATATACACTGGGGAATATTACTCAGCCATAAAAAAGAATGAAGTCCTGTCATTTACAGCAACATGAATGGCATTGGAGGTCATTGTGTTAAGTGAAACAAGCCAGGCTCGGACATACAAATACTGCATTGTCTAACTCATATGTGGGAGCTAAACTTGATTTCATGGAGATGGAGAATAAAATGATAGATATCAGAGACAGGAATAAGTCAAGAGGAGGCAGATAAAAAGAGTTTGGTTATGGGTACAAGCCTATAGTTAGATAGAAGAGATAAGTTCTGTTGTTTGATAGCTGCTATGGTTTGGCTATGTCCCTACCCAAATCTCATCCTGAATTGTGGCTCCTGTAATTTCCACCTGTTGTGGGAGGGACCTGGTGGGAGGTAACTGAATCATGGGAGTGGGTCTTTCTCGTGCTCTTCCTGTGATAGTGAATAAGCCTCATGAGATCTGATAGTTCCCTGGCACATGCTTTCTTGCCTGCTGCTATGTGAGACGTGACTTTGTTCCTCATTCGCCTTCCAACCTGATAGTGAGCCTCCCACCTACATGAAATTGTGAGTCAATTAAACCTCTTTCCTTTATAAATTACTCGGTCTCGAGTATGTGTTTATTAGCAGCATAAGAACAGACTAATACGATAGCAGACTAGGGAAGTATACTTAGCAACGATATTGTGTACATTTTAAAGTAACTAGAAGAGAGGATGTGAATGCTCTAAGAATGCTCCCAACACAGAAATGTGATGAAGAAATGCCCATCAAGGAGATGGGCACCGAAAATAACCTGACTTGATCATTACACATTCTATGCATGTAACCAACTCACATGTGTCCCACAAATATGTACATTATTATCTATCATTTAAGGGGGAAAATGTGAGCCCTCGAATGCAGTAACTGGCCAGGGAGATAATGTCATGAACTCTAAATCAAAATATGTCTCTTTAGCATACTAGCATATTGGACTTATGCAGCTCTCTGAAAAAGTAATTTTTGGTTGTGGCTGGGGGGAGGCCTGTGAAAAATGGTACAATAAAAAAATGAGGTGTTGTATATCCTGAAGTTTCAGCTTTCTCTAAGACCTCACCTTTCATTGCAGGCTCTTCACATTCCATTGGTGACCTCATGCAAGACTTGAACTTCCACAGGTGTGCTGATGACCAAAACCTCCATCCCCAGCCTGGCTTCTCTTCTGAGCTCCAGATCAAACAGCTAGCTGCTTATGAGGCATCTCCTTAGGGGTCTTCCACAGGTTTCTCACAGTGACACGTCCAAATGCAACTTCTCTGGTCTCCCTCTGCCTTGTGTATTCGAGAAGAGGTAGATTTGTCACTCACGCAGTTGGCTGCTCTGTGACACGAGTCCCTCCCTTATGGCTCTAGGTCAACCCTGGGTTGCTGGTTTATTCCTGCAGGACACCACGGAGATCCGATGAGAACAGCACCAGCTGTTCCCTTAGCACAGACCCTGGGGTGGCTGTGGGAGCTGCCAGTCTCCCATCACATGCTCCAAACACTACACGGGGGCCGATCAAGGGATGGGACCCACTGATGGGAAAGGAGGGAGAGTAATTAAATAGAATTACAGCATGCTTGGTGGAGGCATGTAAAACTGAGTGCTAAAATGACTATCCTGAGAGTCTAGAAGAAAAGCATTAAAAAACACACAAAACTCCCTGAAGATGCCTTATGGGCAATTGCCCAGAGCTGCAACAGTGTGACTCTCCAGCCTGCCAGCAGGCCTACTCGAATTGCTGTCACTCATACCCAACACCCCCTCCAGCACCCGTGGCTCCAGCCATTCTCAGTTACTAGCGCCTCCAAATATCTCTGGCTGTTTCACTCTCCCTGCCTTTACACTGCTATTTTTCCTGGATTTCCCTCATCTCTCAGCTACTCTGTCTGCTTATTCTGAATCCCTCTAGTCTCTGTCTCAATCGTCACCGTCCCCGAACTCTCGCCTGAGTTAGAGGCACATTACCTGAGAGCAGGTGCCACACTCCCACCTCCCTGGAGCCTCGCCCATCTCCTCTCCTCACTTGATGCCTCTCACCCAGGGGCTTAGTGTTGGCAGCACCTGGCCCACCACTTGGCACATAGCGTTTCACAAATATTTGACTGGGAAGAATGACTGCTGTAAAGAACAGTATGCTTGTGTTCGAGACCCGGGATTCATGCCCCATTTTGCTATTTCCAGATGTGTAGTTCTGCTGAGATAGCATCATTTCCCAGCTTTCCCTGAGTCCTCTTGTCTGTTAAATGGAAGATTATTCCCTTTCTTCCTCTAGTGAGGATCAGCATCACAAGGGAAATGTGAATGGTAAACTTGGAAGTTTCACCGAAATGTAAGCTTTTTTTGGGAAAAAAAAAAAAAAGAAGAAGAAGAAGAATAGCTGAAGCTCACCTAGCTCATACTCTGTGCCAGGCACTGTTTAATTGACCCTTGCAATTATCTCATAAAGGATGCTAAGTCCTTTGCCAAAGAGCACAGAGGTAGGACATAGTGGAGAAAGGATTTGAACCCAGGCAAATCACTCACTTGTAAAGGCTTTCACCAGACAAATGTATACTCACAAGCCCACTGATGACTGTAACACCCAAAGCTAACGCTGCCTGTTGCCTGTATGCTGAGCTCCATGATAACCATTCTATAACTACATCACCCTATGCCGTCCACAGCCCTACTGTATGGGCACCCCTGGTCCTGTGAATCTGATAAGAAAATGGAGACAGAGACATGGTCACTCAACCAGGCTGCGGGGCTGGTGTTTGGGCCTGACCCACATTTCAGAGCCCAGGCTGCCCAGCACCATGCAGGGGACAGCGAGGACAACCTTGTGGCAGCAGGTCATGGGCTGTGCAGGACCAGGAGGGAAGCCCTGTTGAGGCTCATGGACGACCCAGCTTGGACGCAGTTTTGTCTCAAAATTGGAAGTGTTGAATGATCTTCAAGCCTCTGTAGGAAAAAGAGGTTCCAAAACAAGGAACTAAAGCTGAGGACTGCTGGGAATTGGAGCGGGCTAGCAAGTCTCTCGTGTTTAGAGGAGGAGGCTTGGTCCAGCAGGGAGAGCCTGAAAAGGCTTCGCTGAGGCTCTGAACGCAAAGGTCTGGTGAACTCGTCTTAAGAGAAGGCTGCTAGTGTTGCGGAGGTCTCCTGGCTACAAAAAGTTTATAGTCCAGATTTTCCCCATGTTGTGATAACATTCTAATGTGTTAGGTTTGAGGTTTCTTCCTGAATAGATTCAGGATACGCATTTTTGGTGGGAATGCAAGAGAAGTGAAAAGCTGTGTTTTTCTCGGCACATCACATCAGGAGGTAAGTGAAGTCCACCATTGCTGATGCCAGCTGTGATCACCTGGTTAAGGTGAGGCCTGCCAGCCTGCACCACCATAAAGCTACTGTTTTTCCCTTGGTAATCAATCAGTATTCTGTGAGGAACTGCACTGAGATCATGAAAACGTCATGTTCCTTCTCAGCTGCTAGTTCTGTCTTCTGTTGACAATTGCCTGAATCGATATAACTGTGACTGTTGCCAAAAGGTGATTTTCTCATTAATTCATTCTTTAGGATGAAAACTTATGAACATTTTACAAAGTGGCTGGCTTGTACTCCTCAAAAATACCAATCCTATGAAAATGGAGGAACTGCTCCACATCAAAAGAGACTTTTTCTTTCTTTTGCTCTAAATGACCTTACTGGGGCCACACGCCATGGCTCATGCTTTTAATCCCAGCACTTTGGGAGACTGAGGCAGGAGAATCACCTGAGATCAGGTGTTCAAGACCAGCCTGGCCAACATGGTAAAATCCTGTCTCTACTAAAAATACAAAAAATTAGCTGAGTGTGGTGCTGGGCACTGGTAATCCCAACTACTTGGGAGGCTGAGGCTGGAGAATCACTTGAAGCAAGGAGGCAGAGGTTGCAGTAAGCTGAGATCATGCCACTGCACTCCAGTCTGGGTGACAGCATGCGACTCCGTCTAAACAACAACAACAAAAAGAATAAAATAAAATAAAACACATTAGTGGGACAAGTGGTGAGATCTGAATAAGTCCTGGAGATAAGATAATATTATTTCAATGTGGATTTTCTGATTTTGATACTCGTATTATGTAAAAGAATGTCCTTGTTTTTTGGGAATTACACATTGAACTGTTTAGGAGCAGAGGAGGTTTGGGCTACAACCTTTTTTGAAAAGGTTCAGAAAAAATAGCATGTATGTATAGAGAAGAATGGGACAAATGTAAAATGCTAACATCTGAGGAATCTGAGTGAAGGGTCTATGGGAGTTGTTTTTAGTATTCTTGCAACTCTTGTACATCTGAAATGATTTCAAAATGAGCACACTTTTAAAATGTGCTATGAGTTTGAACTGAATATGTGTACTTGGCTCCTTTTGACAATAAATGGTTGGACTCCCCACCCCTATGGTGAAGGGACTGGGGCTATTTCGTCTCTGCGATTCTGAGGTGGGTAGAAAATCTACTCTGTCCTACTCTGACAGATGCCGACCCACAGGGAGATCTAGTAAGAAGTATCTTGGTCTATTGTGTTGTGTGGAGGGGAAGCATTTAAGCCAAATTAAAGCTCATCTTTTAGAACACTGACTGATACTGGCCCATTGCTTTTGTCTCTAAGTTCCAGCTTTTGGGTATGACATTGCCACTGTCACGGTCTCCTGAAATAGATGATTCCAGAGCACGCAGCTTCCACATGACGGAAGGCTTCACATGGCAGCAACAATAAAGCCCTTTAGCCACTGAGCCCTGCAACGAAGGGCAAGAACAGCAAGTCATGAGTCTTCACCACCACGTGAATAAGCTGCCGACCCACAGCGCCACGGGAACGCAGGCTCCCAGCCCACACACCCACAGCGCAGATAATGGCTTCAGCCTTCAAAAGGGAGAAAGACGTGCCCCCCAAAATTGTTCTTTAAAACACTCCATCGTCATTTATGACAGCACAATTTGCTGTTTCATGTCAGTCTGTTATCAAGAAGCCTTCTGAATCAGTGCTCTATTTTGAGCACAAAGTCAAGATGTCTGTGGCTTCAGCCGAAGAGGTTCACATGGAAGACCTGCTGAGCTGGTTGCTGATTCAAGCCTGGACCATTCCTGAAGCTCTTCTGGGTAAGTGGGAAAGGGTCACCCATAATGGCTTTTTCTTGGCCTTTTTATCCCTTTCCCACCCTGTCCACTTAGCATCCCTCTAGAGAGAACAGGAAACTGAATACATGCCAAGAAAATGGACACACTCCACATGCATTAATAACTTCACTATATTTATTAATAGCTCGCCAAAGTCAACTAACCCCTAGGGGATCTTAGTTTCTCCCCTTGTGAGAGTCTATTTTTTCTGTTTGTTCTTTCTTTTCCCTTGCCTTCCTGTAGACATAGCATGTAAGGTAACCAGTTGTAGCCCTTGCAAGGGAGTGCACACCTAGTGACAGCAGGGCTGGCCCCACAGATGCCTCTCAGTTACCGAGTTCCCATAACAAGGGCACTTTACACATCCCATCTGCCATCCCGTCTAACCTTCAAGACAAACTTACAGCTTTTCATATCCCAACTTCGCTGATGAGAAAACAAAAGCGCAAAGAGATTGAACCACATGCCCAAAGATGCATGGCTAGAACAGGAGTTGGGATTCAGACTCAGTTTATTTGTCCTGGTGAGAGAGCCTTAGTGTTTCCGTTCTGTTGTACCTTACCATCAGGTAGAAAAAAAAAATAAAGAAGCCCAGCTCTTCATTTGCCTTTTGAGACCCCAGTGTTCTTTTACCAAATTGGCTTTGGTGGCTGGAGTGCATGAGGACTCATTACCCTTAGCTCACTTTCCACTTGTAGTTGCCCTTTTATTTCACTGTGACAAGTCTCCTCCGTAACCCTGTTCATCAAGAAAATGAATATTTTCAGGCTTTTGCTCAGATCGTCATTCAGATTCCTCCACGATGTGAGAGCAGGGATTCCTCAAAACCCAAAGCTGGGCGGTGCTGCTGTCTTCTGCCCCAGCTAGCGAGGCAGGGCCCAGTAGCTACTCCTGTGTGTCCAGCGCTCCTACAGTTTGCAATCCATCATTTGGCTTTTTGTGAATTATGTGAGATCTGGGCCTGAGAAAGAAGATGTTCTCACCTCAGGGGACCTGAGAGTCTGCCCTGTTTCCCTGAATACAACCACCTCTTTACGTTTGGATCCTCAGGCAACAGCACCCCTAGAATGAGGCTTCCAACAAGTGCCTGGGAGGCTCCTCACCTGAACATGGCTGAGTTGCACCCATTGCTCGTATGGCACCCATTGAAACCTTGCACAATAGTGACTTCTCACAGATGCAGCTGCAGCTCCCCATTGGAGGGCCCAGGGAGCCTGACTCACACGCGGTACCTTTCCTCTAGAGGACTCTGGTGCGGTAGAGCCACTACTGTCCACAGTGACAATGTCTATAAAGCACCTTGTGCATCAACTCCCTTCTTTTCTCTGTTTCACATCCACGCCCCTCCCAGCACTTCCCAACAGCAGTACCTAGAACATCCGTTGCACTCAGGTCTTAGTCTCAGTGTCTGCCTCTGGGAAAACCAGCCTCAGACAGCCCCGGGCTCCTCTTGTACATACCTAGTGCGGTTGTCCGCTGCTCAGCCCTCCATGCAATGGTGCTGACAATGGTGAGGGCAAGAGGCACTGAGTTCCACACTTAGATTTTTCCATTCCAGGAAGCTGTTGTTCCAGCCAGAAGGCACCCTCGAGAGTTCCTGATGGGTACAGGAGGGTAGGGCTCAGGGTGGGGAACCACTCCAGAAATGAGTGAATTTTCTGTTCCAATGGTGTATACGGAAAGATACAACACTCCCAATCCAACTCCAAGTGTCGTGAAGCTCAGAAATGAAAAATATTTTTAAGTAAAAGAAGGGAAGATTTTGTCTTTTGCAGATTCACAGTGTTTCAAAAGGGTAAAATGTTTCTTTCTCTCCTTCTATCTTAAAACCTTCTTTTTTCTGTCTTAAGTTGCATGCTCCATTAAGTTATCTGAATGATTTCCAGGAGGGAATGGGAACCCAGAATCATGCACCCCACTTCTGCCAGCAGTCACTTGGGGCCCCACCATGGTCCCATCCTCAATGTATTAGGTCATGGAGTGGGTGAGGGTGTGTCTCAGCATCCGGTCGCAGATTCAGTTCCTCCCTCACTCAAATTGGCTCAGGGGTGGACATGTGATACCTTGAGACCCAGTGAGGTATCTCCTGGGACTTCTAGGAAAGAGCTCTTTGCTCCTCCTCACTGGTTTACAGTGACAGGATGAGGGCTGGGGCTTTGGCAGCCATTTTGCTCCCATGAGAGAAGGGCCTGAAGTTAGAGCCCACAGGAAGAGGCAGAGCTGAAAGAAACACCAAGTCTTGTGATACTGAGCAATGGAATCTGCCTGTCCTCCGGACCTTTCAGTAGTTGAGACATTCAGTTCCCTTTCTTGCTTCATCTGGTGTTGGGTTTTTCTGTCACTTATTGCAAAGAGTCCTAATTGATGTGAATAGAAGGGAGAGGTTTCCTTTATTTCTCTCTCTGATCCAAAATGACTAACAAGTTTTCTTCATTCTCCTTCGCACCATGACCCAAGTTTCTTTCTCCTGTCTTCTGTGATCCAGAATGGCCCTCACTGCGGGAGGCCCTTCAGGGTATGTGAGTATCTAACATTTCTCCTTGAAATCCTCTGTGGAAACGTAACTGACTCCACTAAAGAGGGATGACCAAACTCATAAGGAGTGTAAGGAATTTGCACTTGAGATGCCCAAGGGTCTGATTCTGACATGCTAAGGTTTTATTCCAAAAGTTAAGATTTCATTAACAAATATTTATTTAAAAGCCCTTGGAGAAATTTAGTTTTAAATTCAAGTGCGAAGCATAATTCTTTTAATAAGCTGGGACCAATGTTTTGAAAAGGAAGAAAAAAATTTTCACTGGAAATAACTAAATTCAAATATTTAAAATAAACAATATTTATCTACTAGTTCTTCTGAAAGGCTTATAAGCATAAACATGGTAACTCTGTAGTGGACAGTTTCTCATACCACCTCATTTAAAAAAAATCCTTTAGTTTCTCTCCAACTTATTACTAAATACTCAACCTACAGAAAACTTGCAAAAAAATCATCAAATGGACATCCATATATCCTTTACCTGTATTTACCAATTGTTACTATTTTGCTGTATTTGTATTATATACACATATTCGTGAGTTTTTTTTTTTTTTTTTTAAGAACCATCTGGGAGTTAATTACAAACATCATGACATGGAACCCTTGAATGCTTTAGCATTTCTCTCCTATTAAATGAGATAATTATCTCATGTAATTATCACACTCAGGAAAATTAACATTGATAGAATACTAATTATTATTATTTTTTTACACAGAGTCTCACTCTGTCACCCAGACTGGAGTGCAGTGGTGAGATCATGGCTCACTGTAGCCTTGTGTTCCTGGGTTTCCAACTCAACCTCTCAAATAGCTGGAAGTACAGGCACGTGCCACCATACCCAGCTAATATTTGTATTTTTTGTAGAGATGAGGTTTCACCTTGTTGCCTAGGCTGGTTTCAAATTCCTGGGCTCAAGCAATCCCGCCTTGGCATCCCAAAGTTCTGGGATTACAGGTATACACCACCATGCCCAGCTAATAATACGATTGTCTAATTCTTTGATTCACATTCAATTTTTTTCTTTGTCCTAAGAATATCTTTCACAGTTGACTTTTTTCTTTTGATTCAAGACCCACCCAAGAATCACGCATCACATTTACAAATATTTTACTTTTGAACATTATGCTACAGTCTTTTTTCTAGTTCTTAATGAACTATCTTGGGTTATTATAAAACTGATCATTGTTCCATCAGTTACTTATTTTCTATGAGTTTCTATTAGTTCTGCTGATTAATTATTGAGGGAAGTACTTAAAGAATTACCTAATGGCCACAGGGATTTGGGCATTTGTGTAATTTTTTAAACCTAAGAGAACCCGTTGCTTTTATACTTATAAGCAAAGCCCATCCTGTTGCATTATACATGATCACATGTGAAAATGAAAGTAATCAAAGGAGGTTGGTGACTGATGTACGATGATGTTGATAACGTAGTGATGGAGATGATGAAGTTGAGGAGAAGGGAGGGATCTGGTGATTTTAAGTCAGGTTGACTAAATAAAAGTTTTGCCTGAAGATGAATATCTGTATGCTCTTTTGTATAATGAGTGTTTTGCAAAAGGTAGGTGCTTCACCTACCTCCTGGAGGTATAAACTACGTCCTCCAAAATCACCACCTTGACCCCATTATCACCAAACCTACACTACATCCCCAAACTACAGTGCCATGCCTCCCACTCACAGACGGCCACATGCCACATCTTTACTTGAGAATGGCACTGCCCCACAGAATGTTCTACAAGGACGTAATGTTCTAGACATGCACCATCCAGTACGTGTGGCCACTGAGGAGTATGGCCAAGGTACTGAATTTTTAAATTTATATAACTTTAAATACTTTAAGTAACCACAAGTGGCTGGTGGCAACCATATGAAAGAGTGTGGCTCTAGGGCATGGCTGCAAAACTGCTTGTCCCCTCAGAGACCCCAATTCAGATTCACCAACCAGCACCTCTCACAGCCCATGCACTGTTTAGAGTTCACCAGTAGTTTACGGTCACCCCAGAAAAGAATTCAGAAGTGGCCATCTTGTTGAAAACTCACAAATCATCCCTTTTCCAGCCCAGCCCATACAGAACTCCCCATTCCCTCCGTGGCTGATTTTCTCCATGCACTCACCAGGGCTTGGCATGCTGTGTATCTAACTTATTTAATTGTTTACTCTCCATCTCTGTCCACTATGATGTAGCCTCTCTGAAGGGAGTTTCCTTTGTCTTTTTTCCAGCTGTGTCAGTAAACACTTGGGAGTGAAGCAGGCACTGGAGACCATCACCCAGGAATGCCTATGTCTCACCAGCACCGCGTGCCTTACGTATCACGCACTTCCAGAATGCCCACACACCTTCAGCATGGCGGGGAACGTGGGAGGCAGCAGAGTAGAGGAAAATAGGGGGGCCTAAACAGAGCTAAGTTTCAGCTTACCACTTATAAAAATAGTGGTATTCTTTTGGCCAGCTGGGTTGTTATAAAAAGTAGAAATAATAAATGTGAACAACCTATCAAGATGCCAGCGGCAGAAGATAGCCCCATCTACATGTAGAATCTCACGAATGTGATTCAAATCAGGCATCTTAAAAACCTTTTCAATGATACTTTCTTACAAGGCAGCAGGCAACGTGCTTCAATGGGGAATAAACAAGAAGGGCCCCTGATGCGTCTGGCAAATCTCAGCGCTAAGTGCTTCATCAGCAGTAACACATTTACGAGTGATCATTATCCTCATTTTCAGTTGGGAAAACCGAGGCCTAGAGAAGCATCCTGAATCCTAATGTCTGTAGCTGGACATGAACTCATGAACCTCCTGCAGTTTCCAGAGCCTGCCAAGTCACTCTGCTGTACCACCTTGCATGTGACACGCCAGACTGAACAGCAAGGCATCTGGAATGAAAGTCCCTCCTGCCATTCATTCAAATTGAGTCCCTCCTTGTAAGCATTGGAGGTTGAGGAGGAGGGCAGCTGCTCCCTGCTCCACACCCTCCAGGAAAAGTGGCTGACCGGCCACACAGCTCACATAAAGAGAATGGGGGCATTTTAACGTTAGGAAGCTTTTAGGGTCTTTCAGAGGCCACTTCATGTTTTCTCCCTGACTGCAAGATCTGAAGAGCTGCTCATTCTTGCTCTGGGGTGCGTTGGAGGGATCTCATC
This sequence comes from Sapajus apella, assembly GCF_009761245.1. NCBI lineage: Eukaryota > Metazoa > Chordata > Mammalia > Primates > Cebidae > Sapajus > Sapajus apella. The sequence continues at coordinate 3,161,933 of NW_022437058.1, read as the reverse complement.
TCAAGGTCAGAGACTGAGGGAGTTGCCTCTTTGGATCTGCATTAGAGTGCCAAATGCCCAGGCTTCAGAATTATTTTTAGTTGGGAACATCACCCCAGAATGTTGTGATTCCAGACATCGCCACCCAGGCAACCTTCATGCAGATGGCTGAGTAATGCAGCAGCCTGCACCAGGGCTCCAAGGAGGGGCAGGAAAGAGAGAAGCCAGTTCCTCGTGTCCTCATTTGAACTGACTGCATGTTCCTGGTACCCTGACCTCTCCTGGTTCCTGTAACTCCAGGCTCCTGCTGGAGACAGAAGAAATGTGGTATTTCCTGGTCCTCTTGTCCTCTCCAGGCTTTCTGATTTTGAGCAGGGTGAGTACTATACTGGTTTCCCAGATTCTATTTTCATCCTGCTGGTGCTGGATCCAACTCTGGACATTACAGCATATCCCAGCAAGTAGCCACAGGCTGTCGAGGAAACACAGGACAGGATGGACAGAAGGAGGAGGTGAGAAAAGGAGACTGCAGCTTCTTAGCTTCTCCACCCACAGCCAATGGAAAGGGCTCTGCAGTTGCCTTGTATGGTCTTTGGAACCCATAACCAGGGAGATAACACAACAGGTGCAAACTGTTTGGGGAGATGATAAGGAAAGAGACCAAGAACTGGAAGCTGGGCAACAAATCTTCTAGCCAAGGATGCTGTGGCAGCCTACACTTCATAACCCTTATGTGGACAGGCAGTCAGTCTTATCTGCATAGACCCACACTCCACTGCCTACATGTGCCCTTTTCAGGTGATGTTGCAGTCCTTTCTGCCCCATTGCCTATACATGTGCACAAGTTCTTCACCATACTCTACAGTCCAATTTACTTGTCTCTTTTGTAAAAATTCAGTTAGAAGGCTGAGCATGTGGCTCACACATATAATCCCAGCCCTTTGGGAGGCCAAGATGGGCAGATCCCCTGAGGTCACGGAGTTTGAGACCAGCCTGACCAACAAGGTGAAACCCCATCTCTACTAAAAATACAAAAATTAGCCAAGTGTGGTGGCATGCACCTGTAATTCCAGCTACTAGGGAGGCTGAGGCAGGAGAATCGCTTGAACCCTAGAGACAGAGGGTGCAGTGAGCCAAGATCATGCCACTGCACTCCAGCCTGGGCAACAAGAACAGAATTCCATGTAAAAATCAAATAAATAAATAAATATTCAGTTAGAAAGTTATCTACACTGTTAGTAAAATCACCATCATCATCATCATCACCAACCACCACCACCATCATCACCACCCAGCCCTGGCTTCTTTGTATTAAACTACTGCCTCCCAATGATAATGGCGAGATGTACTCTTTGCCTTACCTTTCACCACATTTATATAACCAGAGGCAAACATTGTTTTAGGTAATATCTTATAAAATCATTTCCTGTTTTATAAAACTGGATTCAATACTGTGTATATTTCTCTGAAGATTGCCTTTCACGCTTCCTGTAGTTTTTTACCAGGCCAAAAAGAGTTGCAATAGACATTCTTGAGTACAGATGCTTTTATTTTTATTGGGTAGATTCTGAGAAATGAGATTGCACGGCCAAAGGGTATGTGCATTTTAACTGTTTAATAGCTATTGGCAGATCAGTTTCCAAACCAGTTGTAGTTATTCCTGTTCCCATGGGCAAAGTATGCAAGTACCTTTTCCCCCCAAATCCTTTCCTGCACCAAGGTGTCATTTTTTCCCTCACTTTTAAGCAAATATATTGCATGAAATTATGTTATTATTTCTTAAAATTTCATTTTTCTGGCTAGCAGTCAAATAAATAATATTTTCATATGTTTATTGATCATTGTAATTCTTTTCTTCAAAACTATCTGTTAATATTCTTTGACTATTTTACAATGAGATTTTAAAATATATTTCTAATTTTTCATGCATTTCTGTGTGTTATAGATGTTATCTCTTTATTTGTCAAATATATTTCTCTGCTGATCATTTGTCCTTTGACTTTTTTAATGATATTTTTGCCATAATATTTTAAAATATAAATATCATCGGTATTTCTTGTGTTTATAAAAAACGTTAATCACAAATCAAAAGCAAAGTAATTAGAAAAGAGTATGAAGATACATACAAGGAAGTATCAATTGCAAGCACTGTTTACCATTAAAATAGAAATAACCTGAATATTCAAATATTGAGAGTGCAGTTTAATTATAGTATTGTATACAGTCATAGTCATCAAAAAACAGTTGACTAGGATTGTATACAATGCTAGAATTATAACTATTTACGTGAAATGAGGCTCATAATATATATTTTGATGTGAAAAATAAGGTTATATGGCGATATGTATCTTATGACACCAACTATTTATATTTTTATAAGTGCATAGAAAATAATTGGGATATGATTAAAACCAACTATGTTTTATGCTAGTGAAATTACTTGTGTTTTCCCCTTTTTTTAATCTATGTGTATACATATTTTAAAAAGTTATCTCAAATTAATTCTGTAATGAAAGAATAAGGCCTATAAGTATTTACACACAAAATTTATTATCCCTTGGGAGTAGAAGTGGGCTAAGAATTATTGTTAGTCGAAAGAGTCTTTCAATGTTAACTCTACACACCTATGTATTATTTAACTTTGTAAAGCACATGTTATTTCTGAAATATTTTAAGCTAACCTAATAAAAAAGAAAATAAATGTGGATGTCAGGAAGTACTCCAATGATACAAAGTTGAAATAGAATAAATCTTTTAAGGTCATCCTCTGTGTGCCCTTTCCTGCTCCACTGTCAGCTGTCCTGTCCTTTCCTGTGGATAACTGTGGGTATTATTTACTCTGTGTCCTTTCAGATCCTCTAAAGGTGCATTACGTATGGATGTGCATATTTACAAATCTCTACCTTTTCAAAAAGGCTAATGTCACAGGACACTTAATTGAGAGGTCATTTTTTAGGAGCTCTAGCCATTTTGTTGCTTGCATTTTAACTTAATTTATAAGGTCTTCTTGGTCCACAGATTCCAATTTTCATATAGTCAGACTTCTTGTAATTTTCTTGTTGTATCTTGTATTGCTTCAAAAATTTTAGTCCATCCCCAAAATTTAAAATAATCTATTCTCCTTGTTTTAGTATTTTCTAAGGCTTTTGTTATTGTTTACATTTAGCTCTGTAATTCATCTAGAGTATATTATTCTGCATGCTGTGAGGTAGGGATTTAGCATTTTTTTTTTCTAAATAGAGAATCAGTTGTTTCAATACCCTTAGTTGTCCAGTTCAATCTTCTCCTGCACTTGAATGCTACTATTAGAATATTCCAGATTTCATGTTTATGCTGTCTTAGGTTTCATCACTGTCTTTGATTCATCCCACGAGTTCACACACCATTTTAACTACTATTATTTAGACTATGATTTAATATCTGGTAGAACATGTTCTCTTTCTTGTGCTTCCTCAGCTTTTTCCTGGCTATGCATTTATTGTTTTAAAAGAATGAAGAAAATAAAAAGGAGACCTAAGAATGTGCTCAATCTCCCCATTTTGGGGGTCTCTCTTTTTTGTGTTCATTCATAAGCATTTATAATTTTCTTTATCTAGGTCTTGCACATTTTTGTCAGTTTTATTTCTGGCTGTTTTTAGTTTCCGTTTCTTTACATGCTTGAAATTTTTCCCCAGTACTTTTTATAATGGATTATTGAAAAGCGATTGATTTTTCCATTTTGATACTGTATCTGGCTATCATGCTAACAGTTGCTTCTTTGGGATTTTCTTAGAAGAAGTTGTGAGCAGAAAAGATAGTGCTTATGACCTGTCCCTGGTGTCTTTCTAGGTTACACTGCAGAAGGGATTTTGGAGTGATAATTAAAGTCACCAATCAGTTGACCTTAAGACAGAGAGATTATCTGGGCAGACCTAACCTCATCACATGAGCCCTTTAAAAGCAGAGCATTTTCTGCAGCTGCAGAGAGAAGAGGAATTCAGAGATGTGAAGCAGGAAGAGGCTCTATCTGAGGGACTCCCTGTTGCTGAGATGGAGAGTGACATGTGTTAAGGAAACAGGGAGCCCAGCCTGGCAAGCCCAGGAACTGAATGGTGACCACAACAAGCAAGGGCTTAGAAGAAGGTTTTCCCCGACACTCCAGACAGGAATTCAGCCCAGCCAGCACCTTGATTTCAGGCTCTAGAGGTCACAATCAGGGACCAATCAGTGCAGCCTGCCTGGACTCCGGACAACAGAACTGTGAGGAAACAAACTGGAGTTGTTTTAAGGCACTAAGTTTCTGGTAACGTGTTATGCAGCAACAGAAAACAAACAGAAAATTCAGACCATTTAACAGGAATTGGAGTTTCAATATTTACACCTCTAATATATTATTATTATTCTGTTGGCATCTAGAACCTCCAGAAAAAGGCAAACGTTGGCAGCAGTAGTGGAATTTTTGCTTGTTCCTGACAGGAACGTTTAGTGTTTCCCCATTAGCTGCTTTATGTGCCATAAATTTCCTTTATCACAGTAAAAAGTTTATTTTATCCTAATTTACAAAATGTAATACTCAGTAAGAAATATTGAATTGTACTGAATGCCTTTCCAGCTACCATCACGGAGACATTTTGTTTTTCTTCTTTAGTTTGTGAATATCATTCATAGATTACCAAAGGTTGAAACACTTTGCATTGCCATAAATAAACAATTGGTTGCCATTATTTTTTTTTGAGATAGAGTCTTGCTCTGTTGCCAAGGCTGGAGTACAGTAGCGTGATCTCAGCTCACTGCAACGTCCACCTCCCATGTTCAAGTGATTCTCCTGTCTCAGCCTCCCAAGCATCTGGGATTACAGATGCGTGCCACTATGCCCGGTTGGTTTTTGTATTTTTAGTAGAGACAGGGTTTTGCCATGTTGGTCAAGCTGGTTTCAAACACTTGACCTCAGGTGATCCACCTGCGTTGGCCTCCAAAAGTGCTGAGATTACAGGTGTGAGCCACCGCGCCCAGCTGGTCATGATTCTTTTATACACAGCTAGATTTGGTTTTGCATCATTTTACATAGGATATTTACATCTATGCACTGAATTAAGGTATAGGTTTCTCTGTGTGATATCTGGTTTTTTAGTATCAGGAAAGTGCTGGTCTTGTAGAATGAGGTTGAAAGCCTTACATTATTTTCCATGCTCGAACATGGAAATTAACTGTGCTTTAGGGGTTAGTAGAATTTACTTGTGCAACTCTCCTAGCCTCTTTCCTTATGGAGCAGTCATTTATTCATTCACTTAGCCAGCATCCCCTGAGCACCTGCTATTCACCAGGCATAGGTCTGGTGTCAGGGACCCCACAGTGAACAAGGCAGTTACAATCAGTTATCATTCGCTACATTTGATTTTGCTCTGGTTAGTATTTTTGCATTTTCAAGCTATTACCAAGTAAATGTTGTTCATATAGATTTTACTGAAAAATTCATTTAATCTGTATTATCATATTTATGAGTATAAGTAGTCCTTAATAATTTTTAAAACTTCCTCATATCTTGAGTATATGCCCTTCCTCATTTCCAACACTGTTCACTTGTGAATTCTCTCACTGTTTCTTAACCCACCATGCCCTGGCATATCTGGTCTGTTGCTTTCAAATGTATTCTTTTCTTTATATTTTATTAATTTCTGATTTTTTCATATTAGTATTTTTTTAGCATCATCTTGCTAGTTTTATTTTGTAGTCTTGCTTTGTGTTCCAGTAATTTCACTTAAGGTTATAGTTTTTCCTCTGAGTAACATTTTGGCCACATCTCACAGGTTCTAATATTAGGTATTTTTGTTAGAATTCTGTATTTTCAGCTAAAATTGACTGCCATGTTAACCCAAGATATATTTAGAGGAATTTAAAATTTTTCTATCTGAATACACATACATATATATTTATGTTTACATCTATCCATGTACTTGGAAATGTTGAATACATACATAAAACATATGCTGCACATATATATATTATAGGTCTAGAAGTCAGGATCAAGGTCTGGACTGGAATGGATAATTTTGTGATCAATCTGCATAGATTATAAGTGGAGTTATGAGTACACGAAATGGTTGGAAGAAAGTAATGAGTGGGTAGAAAAGAGAGCCTTGAGGAATGATAACAATGAATGCTCAAGAAAATGAGATATGTGTTTGTCATGCCAGTTGAAAATGAATTCATCAGTCACAGAATCCATGAGTAACAGCATCTTAAGCTTGGGGCTGGTAGGTCTCACAGGGCAAGAAGTCCACACAAACTTGCAGGGATGGTGCAGTGACTCCACTATGCCATCCAGCTTCTTTCTTATCTTTTCGTTCTGCCATTTAATATATAGGCAGATCTTTGTCTATATGAGGGGCTGACAAATCTGACCCACTGCCATTTCATAAATAAACTTGTATTGGGAAACAGCCACACTGGTTTGTTTCCCTGTTGCCCATGGCTGCTTTTGAATGACAAGGGCAGATTAAAGTAATCATGAAAGAGACCTTTTGGCTAGCAAAGCCCAAGTCATTTATCTCACCTTTTACCACCTCACCTAATGCCTTCACGGTGTTAGGATTCCCAAGATGAAAATCCACAATTTAGGTAGAATAAAAAAACATTTCCAGTCTGGTCCAGCACATAAGGCACTAAAAAGCCATCATTTCTGCCCTCACAAGAGAAAGAGATAAACAACTCTTATTAGATCACAGAATTGAGTTTCCAGGCCAAAACATTGCCCCAAAATAGGAAGACACAGACAGATGCATATAGAGAATCACCACATACTGGAACAGAAGCCAAGGAGCAGAAATCTTCATGGGAACTAGTGCCAGAGTAGAAAAACCTAAACTATAGACCAATATCTTTCATTAGCATAGATGAAAAAACCTTTAATAAAATATTAGTAAATCAAATCAAACAATATATTGAAAGAATTGCATACCATGAACAACTGGGATTCATTACAGGTATGCAAGACAGGTCAACACTCAAAAATCAAGTAATATAATCCCTCATATCAACACATTAAAGAAGAAAATCCATAAGATCATATTAATAGATACAAAAAGAGCAACTGACAAAATACAACAACTATTCATGATGAAAACTTCCGGCAAACTAGTAACAAAGGGGACTTTTGTCAACTTGATTTTAAAAAAACTACAAAAATCCTACAACTAACATCATACTTAAGGGTGAGAAACTGGATGCTTTCCCTCTAAGGTCAGAAACAAGGCAATGATATCATAGTTCTGGAAATACTCACTAATGCAATTAGATAAGAAAAGAAAATAAAAGTGTACAGATTCGAAAGGAAGAAATAGACTGTCTTTGTTCACAGATGACATGATTGCCTATTTAGAAAATTCCAGAGAATCGACAAAAAAACCCTGCTGTAACTAATAAGTGATGATAACAAGGATGCAGGATACATGGTTAATATACAAATGTCAATTGCTCTCTTATATACCAACAATGAACAATTAAAATTTGACATAAAAATGTGATAACATTTATATTAGCACCCCTCCAAAAGAAATACTCTATTAGAGTATTCCAGAGAAATAGAACTGAAAAGATGTGTGTGTGTCACATACATGTGTATATGACATATGTGTGTGTATATATATACACACACGCATATGTCATATACACATGTATACATACACATCCTATATATATATATATATATACACAGACATATATGCATTTATACAAACACATATATATGTATACATATAATGTGTGTGTGTGTGTGTGTATGTATAAAGACAGAGAGATAGATTTATTTTAAAGACTTGGATTATGCAACTGGGGAGGCTGGCAAGTCCAGAGTCTGCAGGATAGGCTGGCAGGCTGGAGATTAAGGAAAGAGTTGTTGTTGAAAGTAGCTTGAGTCTCATGTAGCCTGCTTTCTGGAATTCCTTCTTCACTGGGGGAAGCATTCTTTTTTCTCTTAAGGTCTTCAACTGACTGAATAAGGCCTACCCACATTGTGGAAGGTATTGTACTGCTGGTTTAAATATGAATCTCATGTCTTGAGGAAATGGGGGGAGAGGAGCAAATTAAACTCAAAGGTAAGATAAAGAAGGAAAAAATAAAGCTTAGATAGCAGATACATAAAATAGGAAATACAAAAGCAATAAAGTTAATTAAACCAAAAGTTTGTTCTTTGAAGTGATCGGCAAAATTAACAAAATTTAGCTAGACTAATAAAGAACAAAAGAGAAAAGATGCAAATGATTAAAGCCATAACACAACAATAAAGAGAATGAATCAAAGCTTAGCACTACAGAAAATCTTCAAATCACAAAAATAGACAAGGGAAGAAGAAAAGCAAAGAATCTACAAAACAACCAGAAAACAAATAACAAAATGGCAGTAGTAAGGCTTTACATATAAATAATAACCTTAAGTGTAAATTGATTAAATTCTCCAACCAAAAGACATAGAATGGCTTAGTGAATTAAAAAAATACAATCCAACTATATGCTTCCTACAACAAGCCCAGTTTAGGTTTAAGGACCAACATAGACTGAAAGTAAAAGGATAGAAGAAGATATCCATGCAGTAACCAAAAGAGAGCAGGGTGGCTGCAGCTTACATCTGAATAAATAGACTTCTAGTCAAAAACTGTCATAAGAGACAAAAAAAGGTCATATTTAATGATAAGGGGATCAATTCATCAAGAGGATGTAACAATTATAAATATACATGAACGTAACATCAGAGCACCTAAATACATAAAGCAAATATTAATGGGCCGGAAGAAAGAAATACATAGCCATACAATAATAGTAGATCATTTTGATACCTCATTTTCAACCATGAAGAAATCAACTACCCAGAAAATAAATAGGGAAATACTGAACTTGAATGGCACTTTAGACCATATGACATGACCCTGACAGACTTATACAGAACATTCCATTCAACAGCAGCAGGATACACATTTTTCTCAAGTACTCATGGAATATTTTTCAGGAGAGACTGTATGTTAGGCCACAAAACAAGTCTTAACAAATTTTTAAAAACTAAATTATATCAAAGATTGTTTCAGACCACAATGGCACGAAACTGGGAATCAATAACAGAAAGAATCTTGAAAAAATCACACATATGTGGAAATTAAACATCATGCTCCTAAGCAATCAATGAGTAAAAGGAGAAATTCGAAGGGAAATTATAAATATCTTGAGGACAATGGAAACACAACATACCAAAACCTATGGGATGCAGCAGCAACAGTTTTGAGAGGAAAACGTATAGCAATAAATATCTACATAAAAAAGGTGAAAATATCCCAAATAAAAAGGCAAATACTATGCTTCAAGGAACTAGAAAAAGAATAACAAACTAAGCTCAAAGTTAGCAGAAAGAAGGAAATAATAAAGATCAGAATAGAAATAAATGAAATGGAGAACAGAAAAACCATAGAAAAAAATTGGCAAAACTGAGTTTTTAAAAAAAAAAAACAAAAAAACAAAATTTAAAAATGCTTACTAGTCTACCTAGCAAAAAAAAAGAGAGAAAATACTCAAATAAAATAAAAAATGATATTGAAGATATTACACAGATGCCTCAAAAATTAAAAGAATCACATGGGACTCTTATGAATAATTATATGCCAAACAAATTGGATGACTTAAAAGAGATGGATTAATTCCTAGGAAAGTAAAGCCTACCACAGTTCAATCAGAAAAAATAGAAAGCTTGAACAGAATAATAACAACGAGATTGAAGAAGTAATCAAAACCCTCCCCAAAATTAAGGCCCAAGACCAGATGCCTTTGCAGCTGAATTCTACCAAACATTCAAAGAGGAACTAATACCAATACTTCTTCAACTCTTCCAAAAAATAGGGCTACAGGAAATACTTCCAAACATATTTTATGAGGCAAGCATCAGCTTGATACCTAAGCCAGACAAAGACATCACAAGAAAAGAAAACTACAGGGTAATTTCTCTGATAAGCATTAATGCAAAAAATTATCAATTGAATATTATCAAACCATATTCAACAACACACCAAAAAGATGATACATCATGACCAAGTGAGATTTATTTCTGCATACAACACTGATTTAACACATGTAAATCAATTAATATACTACATTAACAGAATGAAATATTAAAAACCATCTGATCCTCTGAATTGATGAAGAAAAAGCATTTAACAGAGTCTGACATCCTTTGTCGATAAAAACTCCCAACAGCTTAGGTTTAGAAGGAAAGTTTATCACACATAATAAAGATTTTCTTATGCAAACTCCGTAGCTAACATCATAATCAACAAAGAAAAACTGAAAGCTTTTCCACTAAGACCCAGGGCAAGGCAAGGATGTCAACTCTCCACTTCTAGTCAGCATAGTACTAGAAGTTAGCAAGAGCAATCAAACACACACAAAAGAAATAAAAGGCAATTCAATCAGAAAAAAAAAGAAAAAGTATCTCTATTTTGCAGATTGTATAATCCTATATGTAGAAAATCCCAAAGATTCCACAGGGGGAAAAAAAACTGTAAGAACTAATAAGTGAATTCAGTAAAGCTGCAGGATACAAAATCAGCATGAAGAAAGCAGTAGTGTTTTTATACACAAAATAATAATAACTTAGCTGAAAGAAAAATCAAGAAAACAGTCCCATTTACAGTAGCATCAAAAGAAAATAAAACACTTAGAAATTTAACCAAGGAGGAGAAAGATCTAGAGACTGAAGACTGTAAAACACTGATGAAAGAAGTTGAAGAAGAATAAATACAAAGATATCCCATGCCCATGAATTACAATAATTAACATTTTTAAATTGTCCATCTACCCAAAGCAATATACAGATGCAGTACAATCCCTATCAAAATCTTAATAGCATTTGTACCAGAAATTTTTTCTTAGGTTCTAAAATTCCTATGGAACTGTAAAGGATCTTGGATAATAAAAACAATTGTGACAAAGAAATAGTTGAAGGTATCACACTTTCTGATTTTAAATTATATTTCAAAGCTATAATAATCAAACCCATACCATACTGGAATAGGAACAGGTCAGAGACCAGAGAAACAGAATAGTGTGCACAGAAATTAATCCAAACATGTACGGTCAATTAATTTTTGGCAAAGACACCAAGGGGACACAATGGAGAAAGGACAGTCTCTCTAATAAATGGGGCTAGGAAAACTGAATTTCCATACATAAAAGAATGAAATTGGACCCTTATCTTACATCATGAGCAAAAAGCAACTCAAAATGGATAAAATACCTAAATGTAAGACCTGAAACTATAAAACTCCCAGAAGACACTACAGGGGAAAAGCACCTAGACATCAGCTTTGACAATCATTTTTTTTTTTCCAATTACACCAAAAGCTCAAGCTACAAATGTAAAAATAAGTAAACAGAACTACATCAAAACAAAAATCTTCTGCAAAGCAAAGGAAATTATCAACACAATGAAATAGCAGTCTATGAATTGGGAAAAAAATATTCGTAAACCATGTACCTGACAAGGGGTTATCATCCAAAATTTATAAGAACTCCTACAATTCAATAGCAGAAAAACAAATAACCCAATAAAAAATGAATGAAAGCCCAAGCAAGGTGTCTCACACCTGTAACCCCAGCACTTTGGGAGGCAGAGGCAGGCGGATCACAAGGCCAGGAGTTCAAGACTAGCCTGGCCAGCATGGTGAAAACCCGTCTCTACTAAAGATACAAAAAATTAGCTGGGCGTGGTGGCAAGCACCTATAATCCCAGCTAGTCAGGAGGCTCGGAGGCTGAGGCAGGAGAGTTGCTTGAACCAGGGAGACGGAAGTTGCAGTAAGTGGAGATCGCTCCATTGCACTCCAGCCTGGGTGGTGAGGCAAGACTCCATCTCAGAAAAAAAAAAAAAAAAAAAAAAAAATGAAAGAAAGACTCGAATAGACATTTCTCTGCAGGTCAGAGGACACAAAGTAGCAGACGTGTAGGATGAACAAGTCTAGAGATTGAATGAACGTGACGATTACAGGTGATAAAATTGTACTGTATTTGCAATTCCTGCTAAATGAGTAGATTTCAGCCGCGCTTGTCACAAAAACAAAGTGTAACTATGTGAGATGATGAATATGTTAATTTGCTTCTTTATAGTGATCATTTTATTATCTATATATATCCCATAATATATTTATATCTTACATATAAATGATTAAATTTATTTTCTTAAAAGTGGTCAACAGGCAAATTTTGTTATATATGTATTTTTAATCCAAAAAATATAGAATGTAATATATCGAATACCATTGAATCATACACTTTAAATGGGTAAATTGTATGGATGTGAATTCTACCTCAATAAAGTTGTTTTAAAAAAGAGATTTAGGAGAGTGGTCTTCAACCCCCAGGCCACAGATGGGTACTAATCCATGGCCTGTTGGGGACTGGGCCATATGGCAGGGGGTGAGCGATGGGTGAGCAAGCATGACCACCTGAGCTCCGCCTCCTGTCAGAGCAGCGGAAGCATTAGGTTCTCATAGGAGTGTGAGCTCTGTTGAGAACTGTGCGTGTGAGGGATCTAGGTTGCACAGTCCTGATAAGAATCTAATTCCTGACGATTTGACATGAAACCGTTTCATCCTGAAACCATCCCCCAAAACCCTTGCCTGTGGAAAAATTGTCTTCCATGAAACCAGTTACCGGTGCCAAAAAAGACTGGGGACAGCTGGTTTAGGAAACAGAGTTAGTAGGAAATTGTAATTGACTATATGTGAAGGATGTAGTGAACATTTGTCACTTTATGGCTACACAGCAGCTCAACCTCTTCCTACTTTGGGTTATAGAGCCTGTCTCCAATCAGAGAAGTTGAAATTTTTCTATTAATTTTCCCAGTCTCTTGGTAGCTAGAGTCCTGGCATATGACCTAGGTCCTGCCAATCAGAAATGCTTAACGCCTCCTTAGCTCCCCACCTTCAACTCTTAATCAGAAAATGGTGATGTGAAGAAATGCAGATCATGCAGGCTCTTTCCTTGCGGGGGCAGTGCCTGTGAAGGTGGCTGTGTCCTGTCTGCAGGAACTTTCTTTCTGGTTAGCAGCACTGGAGGTATCTGCCATGCAGATGCAGTTTCTCTGTCCTACAGTAAAGACGGCAGTGCCTGCAGGAGACCATTTCTGCAGTTTGATTTGGGGAATAGCTTCCGGCTTTTTAGCCTCCAAACCTGATTTGCCAGCATTACCTACAGATTCTGTGAGTTGCCAGCAGTTTTTGGGGTTTTTTGTTTAATAAATTACTGTTCTGCTCTCATTAGCCAGAATTGGTCCGTGTTGCTTGCAACAGAGTACCCTGAATGCTGTAAAAACTGCTTCCAGATTCTCAGGAAGTTGAGTGAATGATGGGATGTATAAGATGAAACTGAAGGAAGTAAAAATCCAGCTAGTATTAAAGGGAGGAGTTCTGATAGTGACTGGCATGCATAGGTGAAATGTTAATTAGATTATAACCTGTAGGCACATGGAATAAAGCGTTCACTGAAGCTTTACAAGGGACCCTGGTTGACCCCTGTCACAGAATAGAATGGTAGTCATGAAGACTTTGTGGCAAAGTCATAGTCCTCACCTCACCAAGGTAGACCTTGTTTCCTCCACTCCTCAGTTTCCAGGTGCAGGCAGATGCCTCTCAAACTGATCCAGTGCCAAACGGAGCCGTCAGCCAGCCCCTAGAGGCAGATCGACTTGGTTGGGCTTCTTAGGGACCACGGTGAATTGGCACTCAAGTTCCACTCCAACCTCTCTCTTGCAACTGGTATTCTGGATGCAAATTAAGATAAAATTTGATGGTGAAACAGGGGTGAGGCACAACTTCCTGTTGAGTTAGCAATTGCTGCAGGCTGTCAAGGTCATAGAGATGTTGGAGTTTTCAGCTCCAGGGGCCTGATGACTGTATTATTGCATAAGTCAGTTTCGTCAAGCGTTTTTATTCCAATTCTCGCAACACTGGACTCTGATCATTTAGAGGACTGAACATCCAGGGAGGGTGATGTTTCTACTACTTGACATAGCAATACTTGCTATGCCTAGTGGGGGCAGTGGAGAGAGAGAGACAAAGAAAGAGAAAACACACAATTCAATTATTAGGTATGTTGGGGGAATGCAAGAGAAAACAAGGGAAAGGACAGGGTGCCCAGAATCACTGGTGATGGCTCATATGAATACTGCTATTTCACCTAAGGGCAGCTTTGCCTGGTCCTCAGGCATGTTCATGCCAACCTCCACATTCCCTAGGAAACCCTTTAGACAAGCGTTTGGCAAACTACAAGCCAATGTGCCAAATCTAGCCGGCCACCTATTCTTAATTTTGTTTTTTAATTTCAATGGTTTTAAGGGTACAAGTGATTCTTGGTTAAATGGATGAATTGTATAGTGGTGAAGTCTATTATTTGAAAATTATTCAGATCCTTTTACTATTTTTCTATTGGATGTTGATTTTCTTGTAAATTTACATAAGCTCTTAACATATTAAGAATGTTAAACCTTTTTCTAGAATAAAAGTATGAAATAAAAGTTTAAGGTGTCTTTTATTAAACAAAAGCTGCTTGCCTTTTACTTAATTAAATATATTTATCTTTTCTTTTGTAACTTCTGGGTTTCACGTAGACTTGTTCTCCCATATTTTTTTTGTACTTTTATGAGTAATTTAACACTTAATTCTTTAATGGTATGGGGATATTTTTATGTTTGGAATGAGATGAAGGGCTAGCCAATGATTCCAACATGATGCATTTTCCCACAGTTAGTAGACACTTAGCATCCATTGTATTCTACTCCCATGTAATCTGGCATCTACTTGGGAAGACTTGAAAGCTGAAGAAACGTGTTCTAGACTTTGTGAAGCTGAGGTTCTGGAAGCAAATTATGTTTCATCGTTTAGATGCACTCATGAGAGCCTTTTTGTCCATACTGGTCTCGAACTCCTGGTCTCTGGTGATCCTCATGCCTCAGCTTCCCAAAGTGCTGGGATTACAGGCATGAGCCACTGTGTCTGGCCTGAGAATCAGCTTTTTAAGTTTCTCAAAATATCCATTAGAATTTTGATTAAGAGGGATTATACTCATTGGTTAATTTGCGGATAATCATCATTTAAAAAATATTCTTAATCAGAAATGTGTTCAGTTTCTTTACTTGTATGGCTTCTTTTAGTCATTATTCAATGTTTAATAATTTCTTTATGTAGACAGACTTGTATCTTTTTGTTAGATGTAGTATAAATTATTTGGTAGTTTTTCTTATTGTGAATAAGACACTTTTCCCAAGTATATTTCAAATATATCTAAATATAATATTTTCAACTAAAATGCTAAGAGCTATCATTTATTAAACACTGCCTAGGCACCAGATATATGATTTATCTTATGCTTCACATGTTATTTGGTCACAAATGAAAATCCGTAGTTCAAAATATTCATCTAACAATGACTTAAGCAAATCAAGGTTTGTATTTCTCATGTTCAAGAAGCCCAGAGGTAGGTAAACAGGTGCTGACATTGATGCTTCCCTCATGGTCAAATGGGTGCTATAGTTCCAGCATCATGGCCATTTTTAAGGCAGGAGAAAAGGAAAATAGGGGCACCTGCAACTTCTTATTACACCCCTTTGGCCAGAATGGTGTCAGTTAGCCACCACTGCCATCAAGGAAGTCTCAAAGTATTTGATACTTGCAAATCCCGAAGTGAAGAAAGGCTGGATGAATGGGCTTGTTAGTAGATCTTGTGTGACTCTAAGTGCAGCAATGTTCATTCATAATATCCTCACCATAACCTTCAGAGGGCAGCATGACTGCAATCCCAAGTGTGCACAGGAGGAAACTGAAACACAGCGAGTCTCAGCAATTTGCTGATAGTCACAGCCATAAGTGTAGAATACTTACTTTTACCCATTCTATTACAAATGATTTCCATATGCAGGAAAACTCTTGTTTTTAAATATTAACATCTTGTCCAGCTACATTACTGAATTCTTCTATTATTTTCATAGGATTTAGTTTCCTGCATATTTTAAGTAAATGAACATATGGAATTATATCTTCCCTGTAATATTGATAATTCTTTTTTTTTCCTGTCTCATTGCAATGGCTAAGACCTTCAAAATGATGTCAAATAATAATGGATTTCCCATTTATTTTCCATCTAAATAGGAAGGCCTTTATTGTTTTACCATTAAATGATTAAATTTACACTGAAAAAGAATACTTTTCAGATATTCAGTAGAAAAGATAAATATTTTTCAGTAACAAGAAAGTTTTCTTTTCTAGTCTGCAATTCAAAATGTTTTCCTCTTATCACATCAAAATAGCTATACATCTGACTATTCTCCATCTACTTTAACAATATACATCATACTCAAAAAAGAGTGCTAGAAAGACCTCCCTAAGACCTTCTCACACTAATGCTTTACAAGTCAACCTCCCATTTCTTTTCAGCTCTGCCTTTGCACAGCAGAATTAATATCTGGCAAGAAACTAAACAATTTTGCTGGAATACATAGTATTATGTGTCAAGAACAGTTTCATAATACTGCAAAACAGTATTATGATCAACAATTTTTCTCTGCAAGACTAAGAGTCATCTTTCTCTGCTACTTTTAGTGAAGGATATGTTATCACGAAATCTATTTTTGGGAAAATTGCTGCATATTGAACCTTTGACAGGTTCTGAAAGAAATTGGCTGGGCCCAAGTTTCCCAGAAACTGGAGCCCGAATCAAAGCTCCTGTGCTAAGGCTGTCTTGGAAGGTACAATTCTGGAACTGCAAGAGTAAGGGGGAAAGAAGAGGAGACAGAGAAATAGGGGAAGTACATTTACAAGGGCAACGTGTACTACCAGGTTGACTACAGTGTCCCAAGACAGCACAGACTGTGGCTGGGATATGGGACACCATGCCACCAAACATTACAGGGAGGAGGCATTTATCTACTGGTTCCATCCCATCTCCTGTCACTCATGGCTCAGAACTCACCTGACAGTGTGTCAACTTTCCTACACCTTGGGGCTGTAGTCCCTGGGAAAGACAGTTCCCTGGCTCTCCGTGCTTGTATGAGTTCCTAAGTGATGAGAGATGCCCATCTGTAAGCTCTGTCTGTCTTACTTGGTGCAGCAAGAAAGCCGTGGGAACCCAAGAAGACCCAAATTAGCTGCTGGTGGTAGAAGAGGAAAGGGCGCCCAAAACAAAGCCTCTCCAGTAACAAGCAGAGGCGGCTTGGGACAGGTAAGGCAAAGGGGATCCAGGAAGGAGATGTACTGGGACTTGTAGAGAGGCCATTTTTACAAAGGAAAGTAGTTATTTACTTATGCGTTAGGGGAAACGTCTGTGTAGTCCGGGTCATTGAGCACCTCGAGTTCCTGCACTGGGAACCATCCCAGACAGGCAAGGAGCAGGAGCAGGAGAAAAAGGAACTCCTGAGCAGCATAGCCCAAGTACAGACACTCCCTGGAGGCCAAAGTCATGTTGGCTTCCACTGTGGTTAAGCTGTTCAAGTCCAATTCCACTCCCTTCTCCAGCTGGCTTCCTCTCACGGGATGAAGACACGCCCTTTATAACGGCACAGGAGACCATGTGCCAGCGCATCCCTGAGCTCAGACTGTTTCCTCCACACAGTTCCCCTTTCCAGGGAATGGCAGAAGGATGAAATATCTTAATATGTGTGATGCCCCCAAGACGGCGTGTGGATGCTGTGGTGTTTGAGCAGTATTTGCCATTAGCCTTTACTGTGTAGAGGAACTGAAGCTTATATATAGCCGTAGTAAAGTACATTGTACTGTTTCTCAGATAAGGAAACTGAGGCATCAAGGTTTCACGTGACTTACCCACGACACCCAGCTCCAGGCTTTGTAGCATTTCCCTGCATTAATACTTAATGTGTGACATTTGGGGGAAAAAGTACTTAAAACAATGCGTCCTTTTTGTAGAATGTGTTCTCTGGAGCCAGGTATACTCCTGCCTGCCCGAATAACGTGTTAGTTGATTTTGCTACTCCAGGTCCCCTAGGCCTGGGCCTGATCTACATTTCCACACTGCTCTCCCATGCCAACTTTGCAAACCCTGGGTTTCCATCAAGCTCTTTGCCAGGACTTGTCACTCCCCAAGGTTTCCTCGGTCACCAACCACCCTGGCTTTGCTAGGCAGGTCTTTTTACTTGGTACTCTCTTAAGGTGTGGCTCCTGCCTGTAGAATACCCACACATCTTTAAAAACTGTGGTCATAAGCCCAGCACTTGGGAAGCTGAGGTGGGAGGATAACTTGAGGCCAGGAGTTTGAGACTAGACTGGGTAACATAGCAAGACCCTGTCTCTAAACAAGTTTTTTTTAATTAGCCTGGTGTGTTGGCATGCACCTGTCGTCCTAGCTGCTTGGGAGGCTGAGGCAGGAGGATTGCTTGAGCTCAGGAGGTCAAGGCTGCGGTGAGTTATGATCATGCCACTGAATTCCAGTTTGGGCAACAGAGCAAGACCCTGTCCCCCAAATTTTTTTAAATAAAAAATAAAAACTTTGGTCAAGTTCTACCTCTTTCGGGAAGTGCCTCTACCTCTGCTTCAATGAAATGTGGGTCTTTTCTCCTTCAAGCTCCAGTACACGGTCTGGTCTTCCCAGAGACAGTTCCCGCACTGTGACAGTATTTGAGTTATGCTTTTAACCCACCATCCCCATCTTCCCATTAACCTCTAGGGGCCTGGCTTAGTTTCTGGCCCCTCCTAAGTAGTCAGTAGATGTGTATTAAGGAGGGGGTGAGTGAATGAGTGCCAAGTCTAGAGCAGGCATGGGAAGTCACTCAACTGTTCAAGGAATGCCTGGCACCCAGCAGGTACTCCACAAATGGAAGAATAATGAATTCCAATCCCCTTCCACCTCTGTTATTCTTTCTTGTAAATGTAGGAGCTCACTTGTTCAACTGAATTGAATAGGATACTAGCAGCATAACAAGATTTATTATGTATATGAAATTAATGTGGACACACACACACACGCACACACACACGCACAAGTATTTGGTTGATACCATTTTTCTGACGTATGTTGATTCTTTTATTGGGTTAATAATAATAATAGCTAAAGCTTGCTAATATATCAGGCACTTTCCTAATCTGTTAATAGATACTAATTTTATGCTCAGAACAAGTTGAGATTGATAGTATAACTACAAATGGTTGTCAAAAGGGGAAAGTGAGGCACACAGCAGATGAGGGAAGTAACTTGCCTATAGCCACGGAGTTTCTCAGTGTTAGTGCTAGGATGCAGACACAGGCCTCTGGATCTGGGTCTTCAGCACTGAGCTCTACGACCTGCAGTTCCTGGTGACTGCCCAAGAGCTGGCTCTTTTATCATTCTGCCAGTAAGTGGACTCATAAAATCGTTCACAGTTGTGCATGCATTGCCTGAGAGCGGCATCACACAGCAGCAGCTGAACACACAGTGGCAGCTGAATGTTGAGCACTTCTGAAAGTTTCTCAGAAGACCAGAAATGTGGTCAAGCACCCAATTTCCGGACTTCTTAAGTGCATTTACCAAACTGATACCATTCGCTTTAATCTCTTGCTGAAATAAACCACACCTCCAGAAGACAACTTTTGCCTCTGAAGTGACAAAAGTTGGTGGGCAACTAAACAATGTTTTCTCCTGTCCATGTTACAGTTAGGCAAAGGGAAGGTTATGAATGAGCCAGTGCTTACCATAGCTGCTTTGCCGCAAATGTTACATTTGCAGGTTTCCTTTCCTGCATTATATGCTGGTGGCATGTTAGTCAACCCATGTTAGTGAGAGAAGGAACGTGGCCGAGCATCTGGTCGGCTCCCTTGGGTTTCACATGAAGGAATGGACATTCAGAGAGGTGAAATAATTCCCTTCGTGAGTGTGGGGTGCAGAATGCACTAGAATCCCAGCTTCTGAGCTGCAGCTGTGTAGCTCTTTCCAGTAAACTATCCTGTGCATGACTTCACAGAAATGTTTAGATAAGCTTTACTTCGTTGATTTGAACTGGATTGCAATGTGGACCTGTCATGTCTTATTCCTGGTGAAATGATTTTTGTTAGAACACATTTCACAATTTTCTATTTCATACACTCATAGCCCTGCTAGCTGTGTCCCAGTTGCTGGCTGAGAGCTGCCACAACACTTGCTCCATTGCCAAGATTTTGCAATGAACACGATTAGCTGCTCCCACAGTCTTGACCATTTTTAGTGTATTCTCCTGCTTCCTACCCACCTTTTTTTTGTTAATGTCCCTTATTTTGGCACCCTTACTCACATATACCATTTAATCTGAATGAATAAAAATGCTTACTGAAATGTGTGCCATCTGTGGTGGCTGAATTTAAAGACATGTTTCGGTTTTTGTAATAGTGTACTTGCAACATTTTCTCTTCTTTGCAAAATCACCTCTTTCTGGTCTTTTCCTGGGTCTTTTGGAAATGCTCTAAAATGTATTCAGACCATCAGCTGCTTTTGTCTGGGGAAATCATGTCGTTGGTGTAGAGATCTAATTTCTTTCTTAGCTTGAGCAAGAACTGTTTAATAGGAAACATTTTGGCTTCCCATACTTTAAAGCCATCACTTCTACACGGAATGTTATTTGACCATATTCTATTGCCCAATTTCCCACAAAAGCTAGTTTTTGAAAAAGAAGGCCAAGCATGTTAATGGAATTCCTGCTAATGGAGCCGCGTAGCAAAGCTGGGGGACTGAGAGGCAGAGGCTGGAAAAGAGCATGGAAATCTTAAAAACTGCAATGACTTGGTTGTGGCTGGGATAGGTAGGTGGCAAGAGCAAAGAGAAAAAGTGGACATGTGGTGGAATAAAGGAATCCCAGGGAGTAATGAGGATCTGAATGACTGTAGAAGGCCAAAGAAAAAAATTAAGAATGAATAGAGTAAATCAAGATAAAGAAATACAAAAAAGAAAAAAGGATAAAGGTCAACTAAGGTATAAAAATTACAAGAAAAGGCAAAACGGAAGAGGAAGACAGAAGTTAAAGAATAGAAATGGCAAAAAGAGCAGAAATAAAAGTGCATGAGTGAAGGAAAGAAATATCATTCCAGGAAGTTTCTGCCTCAGCAGTCAATAACAGTACGTCAAAGCCAAAATCCCAGCATAAAGCGCACAGCGATGGGCGCGGGGAGGAGAACCTCACCACCGCTGCCATGCTAGCTCACATCTTCAAACCTCGACCTGAAAACAAAACAGGCCTGGTGCTGTGACTCATGCCTATAATTCCTGCACAAGGAATTGCTTGCGCCCTGGAGTTTGGACCAGCCTGGGCAACACAGAGAGACACTGACTCTTAAAAAAAAAAAATTAAAATATTAGCCAGGCATGGTAGTGTGTACCTGTAGTCCCAGCTACTTGGGAGGCTGAGGTTGGAGGGGTGCTTGAGCCAGAGGGTCGAGGCTGCAATGAGCTGTGATCACGCCACTGCACTACAGTGTGGGCAAAAGAGCAAGACCCCTGTCCCAAAAAAATAAAAACAAAAACAAAAAACTATAAGCTATGGATTCCTAGAAAATGAACTTCTGTTCCTGAAGTTTAATTAAAAGATGCAAGATGGTCCATAAACATACTGCAGTGGAAAGAAAATGATCCCAGCACACAGGAGCCCTGATGCAGGCTGCCAGCCACCAGACCAGACAGGAGGTCACCAAAGGGCTTTTAGTTATTGAAATTTTTCTACAAAGAAATCCAGAAGCCCAATGCACAAATTGGAGACGCCCAATATGATTGCCAGGTAGGCAGCCTGCCTTTAAGCCGCTGAGTCCCCACCGTTCCACCTCCTGTTCCCGGGATATCTTTGTAGAACTATTCTGTGAGAGGACTCAGACTGTCCAGCTTCTGGGTAGGTAAGTCTGCAGCCTTTTATTTTTTATTTTTTTGAGATGGAGTCTCACTCTGTCACCCAGGCTGGAGTGCAATGGCTCGATCTCGGCTCACTGCAACTTCCGCCTCCCAGGTTCAAGCGATTATCTTGCCTCAGCCTCCTAAGTAGCTGGGACTACAGGCGCGTGCCACCGCGCACAGCTAATTTCTGTATTTTTAGTAGAGACGGGGTTTCAACATCTTGGCCAGGCTGGTCTTGAATTCCTGACCTCGTGATCCACCCCCTCGGCCTCCCAAAGTGCTGGGATTACAGGCGTGAGCCACCGCACCCGACCTTAGTCTTTTATTTTTTAATGAATTGCTTGCCTAAACTGAAAATCAGGGTATTTTACCAAAAAAAAAAAAAAAAAAAAAAAAGTCAACTTCCTTTTGAATAACTGGAGCTGTGGGGTCCTGGAAACAGCAACTGATGAGAGCTGAAAAACAGTATTCTTCAATAAGTCACTTTCTTTTTGCTACAGTCCACAAGTGTCTAACGTCCTGAATTCTCATTACCTATCTGACTTTACAGCTACTCCTGCCCAGTGAGGTCCACTGGAAAATCCCTGGAACATATACGGCCTCTTAGGGATGTTGCAGCTCAAAACATTCTGCAGCTGTAGAAAAATTATTACTATATTAAATTGTTACTAAACTACAAATTACTAGTAAATTCCCATTTCAGTAAGGAGAAGTCATTGTTTCAGTCATTCTGTTCTCAAGCTGTAGCTCTTATATTTGCTTAGTCAGAAACCATGTTGGCAGTGTAATAAAATGAATAAGAATGTGGTTGACTGTCTTCTGCTGGTAGTTCTCATCCCTGTCCCAGCCACCTCCTTCCTTGCCCCCTGCCCTCAATCCACCCCCAGCACTGAGAGGTTGCTGAAAGCAAGAACCCCTTCCTCCTCCTCCTGAGAACCTCACAGCCCAGCTTCACAATCAGGCACATGCGGATGTTTTCCTAGAGGCCTCCATACACTGGTTAATTTGTTTCAGATATCTTAGGTTTTATGCTCCATTTACTCGGGTTAATCTGCAAATACTTATCTATTCTGTGAATGTTCTAATACATAATATTAGACACATCATCACTTGGGCCCTGGGGACGGATCCTTTATCCTATTGTTTAGTGGTTTCCTAATCACCAGGAGGAGCTAAAGAGTTGTTTTCTAAGCTGGTGTCTCAGATACCTTTTACACTTCCTCTGATTTTCAAGTTAGATGGTAACAATGAATAGTGCACAAATGTAATACATACACAATCTAAATACTCCAAGTAACTACAGGAGCATCAGATTTCAAAATTCAGCATAAAAAATAAGTTGCCAGGTTCAGAGAATTCCTCCACCATCACTGTCTGGGGTGGCTCCAGGCATCTTCTTTACCTATCTAGAAGGTGGAGTTGTCGTTAAAGAAAGACATTTACTAACCATTCTACAACAGCTTTGAAATTCCATGAAATTATTCAAAATGCAGAACAAGGTGAGAACACGTGAAGGGGAGGGTAGATCATGCAGGGCAGTTCTGGATTTCTAGACACTAGCTACATTTCTGACCCTGAAAAGGCAACTGATTTATGGATATGATTTTGGTTTCATCTAAGGGAGGTTTTCAAAGCTATAAATAGGCATTGTAAGGTTTTGGCAAAAAAGGAAAGTATCAGTAAATATGAGAAAAGTGGCCACGTGCAGTGGCATGCACCTGTAATCCCACTACCAGGGAGGCTGTGGCAGGATGATCCTTTGAGCCCAGGAGTTCCAGGCCAGTCTGGACAACATAGTAAGACCCTCATCTTAAATATTATATATGTATGAGAAAAGTGGAAATTATAAACTAAAATCAGGATTTGTTCTCATGAAAGTAGTCAAGTTTGGAAAAGGTGTAGTCGGGAGGATGTGGTTCTTGCATTTGTCAGCCAGGCAAGGTGGTGTCGGGGAAGAAGCTAAGCCAATATCGTCTGCCTGAGTTTTCACAGCCTTGTCAGTAGAGCTGTACTACCAGATAAGTTCCGAACAAGAGTGAGTTCAAAACCACAACACTCCCCTGGGAGGCTTTTCAAAAACCCAACAGATAGGTGATAAATATTTCAAAAATATGATTCGGGTGCTTATATTAACTGTGCGAGAATCGGAAAGGTAGAGACAAACTTGGCGAGCAGATCTGCTGCTCATGGCGGACACTAGGGATGGTACCTGGGCGTTCACTCTGCTCTTCTCTTTACTTTGGTGTTTGCATTTGTAAAAAGAAAGGGGCAAAAAGTGGAAAGTCGTAGAGGCACTCGTCCCAGCCCCCACGTAGTTCAAGCGGCGCAGGAGGGAGCTGGCTGGAGGAGGTCCTGCCCACCTGCCACACTCCGTATTTGGGCAAGCCTGTGAGTCACTGTCGGGAACATGGCTCCCTTCGCCAAGGCCAGCACTACCCCACCATCCATTTATCGACGCAGGGAGTGTGCCGCATGCCTCGACGGTCTAGCGCAGTGACTTAAGAAGTCGCAGCTAGGTGCTCTTTTTCCCATTTTTTTTTTTTTTTTTTTTTTTTTACATCTCTTCCGTAGCCCGGAATTTGGGAGAGAAGACGACCGCATCCAGTTAGAGGCAGAAATGCCATTAAACAGCTATTAGCTCAAGATCACAGGAAGAGATCCCGTGCGGTCATCTCAAGCCCCAACACCCAACGCCAGTGGGCGTCCCAGCCCGGCGCACCCGAGCGCCGACCTTCACATCCTCCCAGGAACGCCGCACCCGCGTGGTGGGGAGGGTGGTGGGGAGGGGGGCAGATGGACCTAGACGAGCCTCGTTTCCCATGCACGTTACGCAACAACTTTGCAGCCGTCATCTTCGCCCTAATTGTGCAGGGGGCGGTGTTTGCGCGTGGAGCTTTCCCTCCCGGCTCCGGGCCGTCGCGGCTCTCGAGAGAGGCGCCGGGGCACTTTAATCGCTGCCTCCGCCGCGCAGCCCTGCGCAGCTGCCTCGCCGGGCCAACCCATTCCCCGCCGCAGCGCGCCCCGAGCGTTGGCAGCTTGCCAGCCGCCACCCCCCGCCTTCCCTCCTGCCCACCCCAAGGTAGAGGGCTCCTCTCGGGAGTGTGCGGGAAAGGGGAGGCCGAGGTCCCTGCCACGCCCGGGTAGCCGCAGCCCGCGGTGCTCGGTCGGCAACAGGTAGCCTGGCCGGCCGTGGCTCTCGGGAAGACAAAAAGCGTCTCTGCGAGCGAGTGAGGGTCGCGGGGTGCGCAGAGCCACCGCGGCGACCCGGAGGGTGAAGGAAGCCAAGAGCGGACGGGGCAGTGAGGCTGGGGGCTCCCGGGCTCCTCTGCAGTCTCGCTCCGGTCGAGTGGGCCGCGCGGGCCGTTGCGCAATCGTCGTTACGCGGGGTCTGGGGCGCCGGCCCTCGCGGGCGCTCGGACAGCAGTGGCCGCGACCGGGAAGAAACGCGAGCTGGTAGTGGCGCCGCCGCGGTGGGGAGCGGAGGGCGGGGACGCAGGGGCGGGGCCGCGGAAAGCCCGCCCCGGCCCGCCCCTGCCGCCGCGGCCATTGGTGGCGGTCCGGGGGCGGGTGCCGGCTAGGCGATTGGGGCCGGGGCCGCCAGTCACGCGGGGCTGGCGGGCGGCGACGTAGCGCGGCGCTCGGAACTGACCTACTAACACACATCTCTCGGCGCGGCCACGGCGCCCGCGGACCAGGCGCGCCCGCCCGCCTCCCGCGCCGCGCCCTCGCCGCCGCCCGCCTCCCGCCGCGGCCTCGGAGGCCCGGCCCGGCCCAAGCCCCGAGCGCTGCCGGCCCGGCTCCCGGCCGCCTCTTTCTTTCTCCTCGCCGGCCCGAGAGCAGGAACACGGTAAGCGCTCCGCCCACCGCCGGCCGGGGGCCCGGCGACCGCTCCCCGGGCGCGCTGCGGGCGGGCGGGCGGGCGCGGGTTGCGGGCAGCGCTGTGTGCGGGGTCGGGCTGTACGCTGCGCTCGCCAACGGCGGGGAGTGCGCGCGGGGCATTCATTACATAAACTTTTGCTGCCCTGTCAGGATGGGACTCGCCACCTTAAGGTGGCTGCTTTGATTGCAGCGCCCTCGCGCCGGCACGTAGTCCTGGCTGGTTTGCGCTCTCCCCCCGCTGCTGTTGCATAATGTCTCCTGATTTCAGGAAAATTGATGTTTTGGTGGAGAAGAGCGCCAGGGAGGCTAAGCCCTCTCCGAGCGGGAAGATGCTCTTTCCTCTCTTAGTGCCTTTCCTTTCTCCTTCCTTCTCTGGGGCCGGCGGCGTAGAGGGGGAAGAGAAGTGGGTTGAGGAATGGGGAATAGTCTTGATTTGCTTGGTGAGGAAAAGGGTTGGTAGCGTGAACGGTGACGGCATTCCGAGAATGCCTGCGCGGCGTTTGTTTGTGTCAGGGGCTGTGTCTGCACAGACGTTTTCCACCCTGTTTGTCGTCAGTGTGTTTTACAAGCCCTCGGGAAGGTTGTGGGATTTGTCCTTTCATACATTGCATAATCTGCCCACGGTGAAATGTTGGCAAGGATTGCGGGCTGATGTGGGAATCTGCTCGTATGTGGAATGATTTGGTAATTGAGGCGCAGCGTTGGATATTAGATCGTTATTTACGTCTGTATTACGTCCCAAATAAACAGGTTTCAGAGCGATACTACAAAACCTAAAGGCAAGAATTCCTCGGGTTGAATTCTGATCTTGGGTACTACTGGGGTTCGCCCTTTCAATGTTCTCAGCTGTTATTTTTAAATCTAGGACGAACCATTGTGACGTTTACCTCCCCACCTTCCTAATTTGAATGCATTCCATTCTATCAGCCCTTTTTCTCACCTTATTGTCATCGTTTTTTCAAACACGACAAGACAGATCACATAATAGTTTCCTGGAAATGTTGCATTATGTAACTGCCGAATTTGCTGGCAGTGAGCATAGAGAGGGAGCTAATTACGTGATTTTATAATCTTGCTACAAAGAAAGTAGGACAGTCTCAGCCTTTAAGAATGTCACTATAACAGTTTTTTTTTTTTCCTTAAGGATATTTTGAACAGGAAAGTAGACAACCGGGTAAGCATGGAGTTTGCTCATGCTGTCGAATGTGTGTCTTTTGCCCTAAATGAAACGCGCGTTCTTCTAAATTTAGCCCTATCACATTTTAACAATTGTGGCCTCGCAGTGCTATTTCTGGTGTTTTCTCTAGGGCTGTGTGCAAATACAAGTTCAAGGCCATTTGCTGTAGTTTTAACTCCACGCCTTCGGAGACCTTTGATAAGATTGTATTTTTAGGAAGGCATTTCGCAGCGCCCGGTGATTTGCTGGATGCTGGCTCCCATTTATGTTTTTAAAGGACACTTTAGGAAACTGCTGTTCTCTGAGAACAGCAGGGAATAGCCAAGTGTCATCTTCTGTTCTTGGCTTTTGTAAATAACAACAGTAAATGAGGTCAGAAGTATTTATTTACCCTCAGAACAGATATGACCTATGGGAAACAGATATAGGTTAGTAGATTGTGTTTTTGTCTGGATACCCTAGTTTTACTCACGCGAAGATGTATGAATATGTAATTAGCCCAAATATTAAATTTCTTCCTGGACTGTTACATAGTGATGTGTGAATATAGGTGTATAATGGTATGTATATGAACAGATGTCCCCCCCTAACGAAACATTTCAATTAAGTGCAGGGTTTTTTTTGGGGGGGAGGTGGGTGGACATCTCTGGAACAGAGTATTTTACTCCAAGTAATTGCAGTCGATTTCTAAGCAGCTAGTTGCTCTAGGCCCCCATCTTCGGACCCCGACCTACTTTGCGAGCTCGGGTGGGAGTCCCGGGCCTGTAGGGACCGCGTGGCGCCACCTTCCGATCGCGACCTCCAGTGGCGCGTCCGTGCGGCCCCCAGTGCGCCGCTCCCTCCTGCGGGCCGGTGGGGTCTGCGGGAAGCCGGGGCTGGGGGCGGGTCTGGTAGTGGCGGGCAGGGACCTCGGGTCGGGACAGAGAAGCGCCTCTAGGCGGTAGTTGGACTGGGGCTGCTCGTTGGCCTGCGCTCCTCCTCCCTGCCCCCTCCCCACATTCCTTTGTTCTGGCGCGGGGGGTCCTCGCGGCGCCGAGGCCCCGCTGCGCCGCCCACCCGGAGGGAGGAGGGTCTCTGAGAGGCACCGCGTGGGGGCGCGGCCCGCGGAGCCTGGGCGCTAGGGACCGGCCGGGGCCGGCATGTGGGTGCGCTCTGGGTTCGCCCGGGCCGCGGGAGCCAGGGAGCCAGGGAGCCGGGGACAACGGCACTCGCACGGAGAGGAAAGGGGCAGTCCGGGCGACCCGGAGCTTCTGCGTCTCGGCGGCCCTCCCTCCTATGGGGCAAATCTAGGGGCTTTTACTCCGCGCCTGTTTTGCGGTGAGGTTCTGAAACCTGCAGACACCTTTGTTCCAGGAGTCTTCATTGTATTTCTGAGCCAAGCGTGTCTCCGTTCTTGAAGTGAAAAGGACCTTAAGAAAACCTCCAGAGGTCCACCGACCACAAAAATTGGTGGTGGGGGCGCTCCAGTGTTGATAGTGATTAAAAGGAAGGCCTCAGCTTGACTTTGGCCAGTTGAGTTGAGCCGATTTTTTTTTTTTTTTTTTTTTTACCTTTAATTTATGTGGTCAAAGGCTAAAGTAGAGAGAACACCGATCTCCAGAGTTCAAAATAAAACCAGAACGCCCAAATAGACGCTGCTGTCCTACTGTAAAACTACAGTCCTTCATCCTGGCATAAAGACTTCCAAGATTGTACCCATGCAGTAATTCACAGTGAATTCATGGAGACATCACAGATGTTCTCCTGAAGCATGTCAACGCAATCTGCTCTTTGTCGAAAACTGACCGAAAACTTGGCTTCTATGGTATCATATCCTACACCCCATCCCTCATCAGTTTCCCTCGTTATAGGCTTTCAGTAGTTAGAGAATAGGCTTTGGTGAGGTACAGATCCTAATAGCGCAGGCCCTAGGCTCACAAGAACCCTGGGTCCCAGGCCCCAGCTTGTTATCTTCTTCCACTGTCCTGATTTCCGTCACTCTCCAGGGTAAACTGAGGGAATAAAACCTGTTGAGCTAGTTGGTTGTGAGGAATTCAATAACTGTTTCTTGTATAATTGACCAGGAACCAGAATCTTTATGTGTGTGTGTCAGTATTTACCTTCATTTTTCTCTGCGTAAATCTCTGCAGTAAAAGTAAGGATTAATGTTGGAATTAAGTCCATAAGATCTTTCTTGAGATACTTTCTTTGTTCTAATAATTTTATTTTATTTTATTTATTATTATTTTTTTTTTTCTGAAAACTTTGCCATTGTGTTCAATGTTGATTTCAGTTTGAGGGGAATTCCTGACAGGATTGCAGAAACTCAAACTTCCCAAATCATTGGGTTAATGTTTTGGGGAGCTGTTTGAAGGAATAGAAAGATGACTCGATTATAGTAGTAGGAATGAAGTGAGAAGTGCCAAATATTAATAGTTCAGCTTTTTCCAATTCCCTTACACATTCTGTGACTCATCTTCTGTAGCCTAGATGATTTCTGTATCTAAAATTTTGTGGTCTGAGATCAGCAGTGGACGGTGAGACCCCACAGATCAACTGTCTTGTAGGGGGAGTATGTAGCCTGAAAATTAAGGCCAGTCCTGTGAAACTGTTGATATTTGACCCTTTTGACTAACAGAAGAAAATTTCATTTGGCACTTGCAACATAGGTCAGTGCTTCAGTAAGAGTCATGAGCAGCGAAAACAGGCTGGAACGGATAGGCATCGAGGCCTTTTGATACTGATCATTCTTCAGAAAAGAGATTAACAGTTAGTATTTACTAAACACTTACTCTGCATGTGCCAGGCGGTGTCGAGGGTCTCTGTTATCATCCACGTTTCATAGATGAGGAAGTGGAAACTCGGAGAAATGAATTAGCAGCCCAGGTTGCAGAGCCTGAAAACTAGATGGGGAAATTTGCACCTCGACAAAGTTGAAACAATTTCCTTTTCTGTGTTAAAGGCTTATCTTTGTGCAGTGCAGTTATAACATCACTGTGATGCAATAGCCTGAAAATGAAGGCCCTTTGTGAGAGGCCTTTCAGGCATTGAGCAATGTGCCTGACTCACCAGCTGAGTGGATTTTTCTAGTTGACCTTGCCTTGGTCATTAGAGTCAATTTTGAGATGTAAATGCGATTGCAGCATGGAATGGAAAAGGTGCAGTCATGTTGCCTAGGTTTTATTTTTACCCAAGTTAAGCTCGTATACTTCATGATTTCCATTGTAATCCAGATGGCATTGATGCTGTTAAAGTTGTTTATTTTTAATTCGTATTGAGGAATGAGAGCACGCTTGGGATTCAATTCAAAATATAACAGAAACAATGTAATTGACATTTCCTTTAATATTCATTTCTTGTTTTTGTAAAGTATGCCTGTATTTCACAGGGTTTAACACATTGTTTGATATCCTGTTATTTTTCTAAATTATATTTGAGTTGATTTCTATCCAGGTTGGACTTGTATGAGAATGTCGAAAGACGCTGACCTTTGAGCACAGACATTACATAAGAATTTTTCAGTTTCAAAATGAATTTTTATTATTGTCACCCCCAGTTATCTTTCACATTTCTTTGCAAGTAATTTTACTGTAGTTAAAAAACAAAATAAAACAAAACAAAACAAACAAACAAAAACGCCCAAAACTGTTTTTCGTGTGGCTTTAATAAAAGAGCATAAGCTTGTTTTTATGATAAGAAAGTTTACTAGAGATTTACTAGATCCCATTTGTTATTAATCTGTGCTTTCAGGACTCAGTTTCATAGGAATCAGAATAATGTTTATAAGCCTTTTAATTATCAGAACATGATGTATTTTATTAATTAGCTTTTTAGGGGTCATAAACTATAATTAACTAGTCTTCAAATAAACACTAAAAATAAGCATTGTAAAATCCACTGTATCCATAAAGTAGAAAATGATGTTTATAATCATCCACTGACTAGAAAAGTGGAAGAAGAAATTAAAAAGCCAAGTGAGGCAAGTTGGGATGATTCTACATTATCATTAGAAACTTTCAAGAACTTTCTCGACCTGACTGCCCCCCTGCCCACCATTTTTGCCATCATTACACCATGTTGCGTGTATTACTTACCCACTGGAGAATTTCCTACAACTGGGTTACTTTCTGATTGTTAGTATCCTTTGAAGATTTCAGATGAGTGCTAGACTGATCAATTACCTTTTCAGAAGTTTCGAGAATATTAATGGTCTCCATTTTTTAAGTTTCTATAGATTTTTTAAAAATTATTACTGTTCTGTTTTTCCCCACATTAATCCCCATCTTTAGTGAGAGCTGTTCTTATTTCTCAAGCCATGCAGTTAATCATTTGATTGTGCTAGTGTGTATGTGCTTCCTCTGTGCAGGCTTCAGAATAATTTGTGTATTAGGTTACCAACACCACCTCTTAAAGAAGAATGTTAAGTTATACTATTTCATATTTCAATTATTTAAATTACATCAGTGATGTAATAAAAGGCAATGCTGTCATTATATTTATTAAATTTAAATTTAATTTTCAACTAGTCCTTTGTTGAACTTGAAATATTTTCATTTATCATAAACTGGATCAGGGTTTGACACATTTATTTACAGAGGCACCCAAATAGAAAAAGTAGGTCAATTTGTTGCTATGACAGAGTAGATCCTGGCAGTGTGTGTGTGTGTGTGTTGCCTGTCTTGATCAAGTATACATTTCTAACTTTGGGGTAAGCTGCTTCTTGGGGACAGAGTGGCCCTTAGAGAGGTTTAACATAGTTTTCTAAATTTAAAAATCCTTTTCTTTTTCAACAGTATTAGAAAATTCTCTTGCAACTTCAGTGTTTTCTGACTTTTTTCACTCCCCATGTGCCCTGGGTTTTACATGTGTAGTGAATTATTTTCACATTTCATCTCTGCTTTTAAATACTAGATTGTTTCTCATCTATGAAAAGAAGTAAAGCATTTCATTGACACAGACACTGTGAATTTTACCCACAGGAAGAAAATGTAGGGTTAACATGTTGCTAGTATTAATAGTTTAAAAGTATAAAGAGATGTGAATTGATTAATTGATTTTGTTTTTTCTTAAAAATGACATTTGTCTCAAAAATAAGCAACTGCTGTCTTACTGGAGAGATGGCTTACAGTTTAACAAAACTTAGGTTTATCTTAAAGGTCATTTTTTTTCCTTTACCATTATATATATTATACAACAGAGAGAAAACAATAGATTCAGAGAGTAGAGGGAAAATAAGATAATTCCATCATGTTTCCAAATCATTGGGCATATCAGATAGTATTTCATCTTCTATTGACAGAATTTTAAAATCAAAATATATATAGCAATTTGCAATAAAACTTACCCTTTAGAGATAATTAATAACAAAATGTTCCCAGTAGATGATTTTAATGTTTAAACTACTAGTAAGATTTTAGATGATTCAAACAAAGCATGTTTATTCTTCTCTTTTGTAGATTTTGCATTGTTAAACATTATTTCTGTGAGAGATCAGGTAGAGACCAGGGACGGTAATAAAGGTCTATCATAAACATAAGTAATGAGATAACTCCTCAAGGATAAATTTGGTCTAGAATTATTGTTATGAGGTTATTTCTTTTATAGAATTTTCTAAGTCAAATCTTGTTCTTAATTACAAACTTTTAAAATGTTGGCATATGAAAAAGAATTCTTGCTTATAGAAGTAGCTTCATGAACTATAAAAAACCATTAATTAGTGATGGCACCTTCAGAATATGTACAGAAAAGTATGTCAACTGGTATGTAATAATACCTGCTCTTAAATTTCTCTTTTTTATTTGTGTTTTCAAGGAGAGTCACATCATCTAATGTGTGTAATGAAGTTAATCGTACTGAATACACTAACATCATAGGATTGGCACGTAGTGTCAATTATTCACCAGAAAAGAAACTTAAGCAATGACGAATATACCACAACATTAGATGTTGATTTGAAACGATGATGCATAGATGAAGTAATTGTTAAATTAATCATAATGGAAAATACTGAGGCTTGAAATAAATTTGTTAGGTTAGCATAAATCCTGAGGCTTTTTGAAGGCATCGTAAACTACCTTTGCATTTGCTTTAAGTTTATTGTTGAGGGGCATAAGGAGAACCCAGAGCCCATCTGTGCCCAACTGCCATGTGGTCTTGAGAAGGTTAGCCTATCTTTTAGCTGATTAAGCTGAAAAATGAGAGGGTCAGAGAGACACTGCCCCACCCCCACACCCCCACCCTCCGTGACTCATGTTGAAAACAGATTACACTCTTGGTTTTGTTAAAAAAAAAAAAAAAAAAAAATCATAGGTGACAGTGTCCACAGCTATCATATTTCTTTTTCTCTATTTAACATAAGTACGATTGCCAGGAGATTAAAATTTTAGCAGAGATATGAAAATTAATAAAATGTTATCTCAATTCATAAATAGTGCCAGGGTGTGAAACAACTCTAGGGAGGATGAAGAAAAGTTCTAGATAGTATCTTTGCTGGCTAAAAGAAGTTAAGATAGCATAGTGCCTTGCTGCACCCAAAGTAACATAGTAATGGGTGTGTATTACTCAGAAATGAAAGTGACACAGAAGAGAACTGTGTGTAAATGAGACTGCATTGCACAGATGCAGAACAACCTGGGAAAGTGTAGGAGAGAGTAAAGGAACTGGGCTGGAATGTAAGCTGTGCCATTTAACCAGCTGTGTGACACTGGGCAAGTCACTTGACTTCTCTGAATCTTAGTTTAATCATCTGAAAGTGAATGAAAGGAGGTCAGGCTCCCAGTGCCCGTTTTGTGATAAGTGTCTAATAAATGGCACCTATTATGATTGTTTTTGTTATTATCTCCATGACGAGAATAAAGCCTGAACCCCAGGCCCCTGTCTGTGCAGCTCTGCACTCACACCTGGTTCCCCTCTGCTCACCTGTTTGTCTCCCACCCACGACTGTGAGCGCCTGGTGTCGGGAGCTTGGTTTTTTCCTCCCTCTTTATGCACCCCCAGTCTCCCCTTGTGTCCAGTACACAGTAGGTGCTCTATGTGTGTTGAGTAAACCATTAATGAATAACAGAAGCCCTCTGTTAATAAATAAAATATCTTCTTTAGAATTCACATGACAACATTAAAAAGAAAGCATCAGAAAAGTTTTCTGGTTACAAAACTGTCATATATAAGGTATATGGGTGACTGTCAATCAAATGCTGAGCACCTAATATCTTCAGGTTTTTGCTAGAAGACTAAAAGTATATTTTAATTTCCGCCCTGAAGTAATCGCAGTGTAGTTGGGCACAAAAGACAAACATGTGGAAAGACACACAGTGCATATGATTGTGCCTCTCTCTATTATCCCACAATGCTGATAAACTCTTCTGCACTGCAAGATTATTTGATACATGATATTACAGAAAATATCCTAAGGTAGTGTGGTGATTTGCCATTGAGTTGTAGAGATCATGAATGCAATACATACAGATGAGAGAAGAATAATGACATGTCGTGAAATTCAAATAGGAAGATGATTAAAAACAAATGAAGTGGCTAGGTGCAGTGGCTCATGCCTGTAATCCCAGCACTTTGGGAGGCTGAGGCGGGTGGATTTTGAGGACAGGCATTCGAGACCAACCTGGCCAACATAGCGAAACCCTGCCTCTACTAAAAATACAAAAAATTAGTGGAGCATGGTGGCGAGCACCTGTAATTCCAGCTACTCGGGAGGCTAAGGCAGAGGAATTGTTTGAACCCGGGAGGCGGAGGCTGCAGTGAGCTGAGATCGTGTCACTGCACTCCAGCCTGGGCAACAGTGCAAGCCCCTGTCTCAAAACAAACAAACAAAAAAAAACAACAAATGAGGTTTTCTGTAGGTCTTAATGTACCTACAAAGTTGTAGAGATGATAAAGTAGACATTTAGTACTTACACACCTGGAAGACATGAGTTAAAGAAATTTTAAGACACATGGGGCTATTTTAGTTCAATAGAAATAGGATTGTGAAGGCTGCCTCCCAATTGGGCCCCAACCTTGGAAAGGTCCTAGAAGTTTAGGAAGAGTAACTAAAACGGACAGAATGGTGGGGCATTTCAAAAGTGTTAGTGTAAAAACTACGAAGTGAGGCAGAAAAAAGGAATCTGATTTTTTTTTTTTTAAGAAGGAATGCATAAGATAACACATGGAAGAGAAAGACTCTCAAGTGGAGAAAATACCGAGAATAATATCAGCAAGGGACCATATGATGTTTAAAAACTAAAAGTGGAAAAAAATAGTGGCTGAGAGTATAGTGGAGATTTGAAAGGCGCCTTGGAAAAGGTCAATGCAATCGTCGTCTTTAACTGGGATATCTTACTCTTTGCTTCCCCACTCACTTTACTTTAGCAGGGAGGACTTTGCTGAATGGCAGAGTACAGACTTCAACAGAGGAAATAATCCATTCAATATGTAGAGGAAAATGGGTTTTTATGTTAGAGGATAAAACCTAAATGGAAATTAGAGGATATAGTATTGTTGGCTGGGTGTAGTGGCTCATACCTGTAATCCCAGCACTTTGGGAGGCCAAGGCAGACGAATCACCTGAGGTCTGGAGTTCAAGACCAGCCTGGCCAACATGGTAAAAACCCCATCTCTACTAAAAATACAAAAATAGTAGCCAGTCATGGTGACGGGCACCTGTAATCCCAGCCACTCAGGAGGTTGAGGCAGAAGAATCATTTGAACCCGGGAGGCAGAGGCTTCAGTGAGCTGAGATCGTGCTACTGCACTCCAGCCTGGGCAGCACAGCAAGACTCTGTATCCAAAAAAAAAAGGTCCTAGAAGAGGAAATAGTATTGCTTTACTAAATGATAAATAGAAAGATTCCTTTTCTGCAACATCACTGCTGACTGTGACATACTCCTTGCCTTCATTTCCCGTTAAAGTTCCATTATCAAAAAAGAAACAGAAACTTCGTATTAATAATCACAAATTTCTCTGAGTTACAACTAGCTGTTCCATTTACTGTGTTGGCTCAGTTTAATGGGCAGAAACATGGCATGAAACGTTATTATTCTTTAAGATCCTGAAATTATTACATCATTCCTTTCGTTCCTTCTGGAAAAGATGAAAGAAGCTGGCAGGCTTTTTCCAATTGATAAAAGTAAACTTCACGTTATTAGTCGTGATGAAACTAGGCATAAGAAAGAGATAGTGACATCGTGTAAGAACATTACATCTTTTTAATATGGTAGGATAAAGTGCCACTGTGTGCAGATCATGCTGACGGAACCATTGTGGTACCATGTCTACTTTTTGAAAAGCATTACCAACTGGAACATTAGGCAGAGAATCAGTGTCTAGAAACAGTTAGATTCAAAAGCCCCCATGCAACAATTGCTATCCGAACATAACATGGAGTTTATTATCTCCAGTCAAGGCAACTGTCAGGCCAGATTTGTACTGTAAGTGTTTCATCAGTGGAAGAGAAAACTAATGGATGATTCTGTTTTTGAGTTGTTATATTTTGCTTGAAACTAATTAATATAACTGAAAGAACCTTTTTCTGTATCTATATTCTCTTGTTTTAAAATAATTTTGTTGCAAGACTGTGCTGTACTTTTAAAAGTCCCTTTGAATAGTAACTGTTTTTAAGTCCAAAGCTACTACATAACTGAAATCTCAAATCTATTTTGACAGAATTTTCAAGATCACAAAAAGTATTTTGGACACTTCAATCTTGAATGTTTGATAGAACAATTCAAAGGAATCAGAAAAAAGAATTTCTAATCTCTTAAACTCAGATGCTTGTAAAGAGATGGCTTGATAGATAAGATCCCTTTCATTTAGATGTAGTGAGTCACCTGGTAGGATTTGCCGGGATAGAAGCCCCTCAGGCAGTCAGGGGTGTTGATGGGCAGGTTTATGTTCACATTAAGGTGCAGATTAAAACCAATAGCTCCATTGTTAGTGGGCTTTTACTTTAGTTTTTGTAGAAGAAATTTGTCTCCATTTATGTTTTATTCCATAGAAGAGTGCAAAACTTTTTTTACTGATGCTAAAGTTTACTTGGTAAATTCCCTTTTAAGAGGTGAGCATGTTTGCTTGGCAGTGATATAAATATTAGGTAACATCATTTAGAAGCACCGTGGTATGCATGTGCTGTTTAGAAACCTACCAACTAGAGGCTATCTGTCATTTCCTTCCTGTAATTGCCCACACCCAACTATTTCTCCATTTCTCCTCATTAAATACAGCCTTCCTCTATTTCTTCCTGGGCAGAGGTTATTTTATTTTATTTTTCCTTCACTTTCCTGGACCACATATTCTCTTACTGGTAGGTCTCCTTAGGGATTTGCCCTTTACAGCTTTATACTTCAGGTATTTGGGAACTTATTTCCTTGTTGAGAATGCTAACATGTTGAAAGAAAGAACTGTGACTGTGCCTCATCTGTGCTTGCATGCCCTAAATGCTTAGCATATTTCCTTGTATATAACTTTTAATAAACATTTATCCAATGAATGACTGTTTTTTTTTTTAAATTCATGTATTGCAGATAACCAGGGAGACCCGACTTCATTCAGTAAGGAACCTGACGGATTTATCCCAGGCAGTAGAACAAAAGGAAGAATATTGATGGATTTTAAACCACAGTTTTTAAACAGCTTGAGCATACGGGGAAATTAATTTGTTCTCCCACACACATATATAGGGTAAGGTTGTTTCTGATGCAGCTGAGAAAAATGCAGACCATCAAAAAGGAGCAGGCATCTCTTGATGCCAGTAGCAATGTGGACAAGATGATGGTCCTTAACTCTGCTTTAACTGAAGTGTCTGAAGACTCCACAACAGGTGAGGAGCTGCTTCTCAGTGAAGGAAGTGTGGGGAAAAACAAATCTTCTGCGTGTCGGAGGAAACGGGAATTCATTCCCGATGAAAAGAAAGATGCTATGTATTGGGAAAAAAGGCGGAAAAATAATGAAGCTGCCAAAAGATCTCGTGAGAAGCGTCGACTGAATGACCTGGTTTTAGAGAACAAACTAATTGCACTGGGAGAAGAAAACGCCACTTTAAAAGCTGAGCTGCTTTCACTAAAATTAAAGTTTGGTTTAATTAGCTCCACAGCATATGCTCAAGAGATTCAGAAACTCAGTAATTCTACAGCTGTGTACTTTCAAGACTACCAGACTTCCAAATCCAGTGTGGGCTCATTTGTGGATGAGCACGAACCCTCGATGGTGGCAAGTAGTTGTATTTCTGTCATTAAACACTCTCCACAAAGCTCGCTGTCCGATGTTTCAGAAGTATCCTCGGTAGAACACACGCAGGAGAGCTCTGTGCAGGGTAGCTGCAGAAGTCCTGAAAACAAGTTCCAGATTATCAAGCAGGAGCCGATTGAATTAGAGAGCTACACAAGAGAGCCAAGAGATGACCGAGGCTCTTACACAGCGTCCATCTATCAAAACTATATGGGGAATTCTTTTTCTGGGTATTCACACTCTCCCCCGCTACTGCAAGTCAACCGATCCTCCAGCAACTCCCCGAGAACATCGGAGACCGACGATGGCGTGGTTGGAAAGTCATCCGATGGAGAAGATGAGCAACAGGTCCCCAAGGGCCCCATCCATTCTCCAGTTGAACTTAAGCATGTGCATACAACGGTGGTTAAAGTTCCAGAAGTGAATTCCTCTGCCTTGCCACACAAGCTACGGATCAAAGCCAAAGCCATGCAGATCAAAGTAGAAGCCTTTGATAATGAATTTGAGACCACGCAAAAACTTTCCTCACCTATTGACATGACATCTAAAAGACATTTTGAACTCGAAAAGCATAGTGCCCCAAGTATGGTACATTCTTCTCTTACTCCTTTCTCAGTGCAAGTGACTAACATTCAAGATTGGTCTCTCAAATCGGAGCACTGGCATCAAAAAGAACTGAGTGGCAAAACTCAGAATAGTTTCAAAACTGGAGTTGTTGAAATGAAAGACAGTGGCTACAAAGTTTCTGACCCAGAGAATTTGTATTTGAAGCAGGGGATAGCAAACTTATCTGCAGAGGTTGTCTCACTTAAGAGACTTATAGCCACACAACCAATCTCTGCTTCAGACTCTGGGTAAATTACTACTGAGTAAGAGCTGGGCATTTAGAAAGATGTCATTTGCAATAGAGCAGTCCGTTTTGTATTATGCTGAATTTTCACTGGACCTGTGATGTCATTTCACTGTGATGTGCACATGTTGTCTGTTTGGTGTCTTTTTGTGCACAGATGATGATGAAATTAGATTGTGTTATCACTCTGCCTGTGTATAGTCAAATAGTCCATGCAAAGGCTGTATATATTGAACATTATTTTTGTTGTTCTATTATAAAGTGTGTAAGTTACCAGTTTCAATAAAGGATTGGTGACAAACACAGAACTCCTGCTCCATTGCATTTGATTTGAAAAGGAAAATCAATTTAAGTTACAAAAATAAATATTAAGATGTTTTATATGGGGGAGTTTTCTCCCCTGAATAAAAGAAAACTGAAATGCTAAGTTCAGCAAATAATTTGTTTTTCCAGGCTATCAGTTGGAAAACCTTTTTTTTTTTTTTTTTTTTGAGACAGAGTCTTGCTCTGTCGCCCAGGCTTTTTGCTCTGTTTCCAGGCTGGAGTGCAGTGGCGTGATCTTGGCTCACTGCAACCCCTACCTCCTGGGGTCAAGTGATTCTCCTGCCTCAGCCTCCCAAGTAGCTGGGATTACAGTCACGTGCCACCACACCTGGCTAATTTTTTGTAGTTTTAGTAGAGATGGGGTTTCACCATATTAGCCAGGATGGTCTCAATCTCCTGACCTCGTGATCCGCCCGCCTCAGCCTCCCAAAGTGCTGGAATTACAGGCATGAGCCACTGCACCTGGCCTGGAAAACCTTCCAAAGAGAAAGAAAAAAATAATAACAGTAAATTTTCTTGCATCTGAGACTAATTCACTAAATTATATATTTTTCTTTAAGATTACGTTATCTCTATAAT
The DNA here is from genome assembly GCF_009761245.1 of Sapajus apella. Classification (NCBI taxonomy): domain Eukaryota; kingdom Metazoa; phylum Chordata; class Mammalia; order Primates; family Cebidae; genus Sapajus; species Sapajus apella. The sequence continues at coordinate 3,122,112 of NW_022437058.1, read as the reverse complement.
TTTCTTCAGTAGAAAAATCCAAGCTGTTTGGTAACAGCCCCTCTTTTGTTGCCTACCCTTTAAGTATGACACATGGATATGGGTAGTTGAGTTGCTGACACATTTTATTAGAGTCTGTTTTAAAAAAGCAGATGAAGAGCAAGGATGAGGCATTTTTATGTTATTATAAGTCTTAACAGTTCTAGAGTATAACAGTCTAGGGAACTAAGCTCAACACTATTTTCATTTAGTTTCTAAATTTCAAAGAACACATCAGTTACCACATGCCAACATATATAGTCCGAGTTTATATAATGATATCTTAAAAGATTTATTTTAATGATGAATATAAAGAATGGCTCTAGGCCGGGCCCGGTGCCTTATACCTATAATCCCAGCACTTTTGGAGGCTGAGGTGGGCAGATCACCGAGGTCAGGAGTTCATGACCAGCCTGACTAACATGATGAAACCCCATCTCTACTAAAAATACAAAAATTACCCAGGTGTGGCAGTGCAGGCCTGTAATTCCAGCTACTCAGGAGGCTGAGGCAGGAGAATCACTTGAACCTGGGAGGGAGAGGTTGCAGTGAGCCAAGATGGCGCCACTGGACTCCAGCCTGGGTGACAGAGTAAGACTCTTGTCTCAAAAAAAAAAAAAAAAAAAAGAAAGAAAGAATGGCTCTAGGTCTTCAGATATTAGCTTAAAAATGATAACATCCAAAAATTTTTTCTAAGTTAATTGAGGATAAGACCATTATTGGTTATTTGTCCAAGACCCTCAGCTGCCTTATAGAAGTAAGAGTGGTCAAATGCGGACCAAGTGCTTCTGTTGTAATGCATGACCAGCATCTGCCTCTGTTTCTGGGATGAGGTTGGGCTGGGGGATAGTTGTGGGGTTTGGTAGGTGGGCTAGGCATTAGTCAGGCACAGCTTTCTCCAGAGGTGACTGCTCACTAAAGCCCTCTCCAGAATCATCTCTTTCCACACTGACCTCTTTTCTATTCTAGAAGTGGGTAAAAGACTTGAGCAGTCCTGGAACAGGTGCAGAGTGACAGTGACTCAGCCCTCACTTCCCACCAGCATCTCATGTTGGCAGGGAGGCAAAATACAGGCAGGAAGAGCCCAAGGGTAGCATCCCATTTTAGGACTCTGCAGTCTTTCTGACTGTCCTCTTTGAGTACAAGCCTGATTTTTGATATGCTAAATTTCCTGCACTTTCATATTTTTAAAAAGCGTGGTGCTTTGTATTAAAGGCACTGCCAGTAACACACACATACCCACGCCATTGACTTTGTCCTTTTTGCCACAGGGATCACTTTCCACTCTGAAGTCTCCTGGCTCTTAGAGAAACACGCTGCCTGCCGGGTGCGGTGGCACGTGCCTGTGGTCCCAGCTATTCGGGAGACTGAGGTGGGAGGATCGCTTGAGCCCAGAAGTTCTGGGCTGTAGTGCGCTATGTGGATTGGGCATCCACGTTAAGTTCAGCATCAATATGGTGACCTCTCAGGAGTGGGGGACCACCAGATTGCCTAAGGAGGGGTGAACCGGCCCAGGTCAGAAACGGAGCAGGTCAAAACTCCTGTGCTGATTAGTAGTGGGATCACACCTGTGAATAGCCACTGCAATGCAGCCTGGGCCTGGGCAACATAGTGAGACCTATTCTCTTTAAAAAAAAAAAAAAAATGTGCTGCCTGGCTCCACTTTTGGCCTTCTCTCCAGTATTTTACTAGTGGCTGCGTGAGGCCCCAAAGGCAGACTCTTCTCATTTGTGGCAGTTATAAAGCAGGGAAGGAGAGCTACAATATCAGATGGGAGTCAGGGGCCAAAAGCCTTTGACGGCCTAGATGGGTGGGATGAATCTAACAACACAAAGTATAATAGAGATACAATGTAAAGCCAAGTTCCTACCTTAAAAATAAAAAGCAACTATCCAAATTCACAATTGGGAGAAAAATAATAAAATTACTACATTAAAAAAATGAGTTTTAGTTCCTTCAAGCTTACTAAGAGTCAACAATCAGTGGAATGTTGGGCTGTGTCAATGCAAATAGCATTCCAAGCACGGGTGGCTGTCCTCCATAGCAGGGGTGCATGCTTCATAAGAGGAGCAACATCAGACTTCCAAAGGAGATGGGAGACTTTGTAGCCATGAACTAAGGTAACATACTAAGAAAACTACTGGTAAGTTGTCCAGAAAGGGATGCACTCTGGGCTACTAAAAGGGAGAATGAGTAGATAGTAGCAAGGAAGGTAAATCTCAGGTTTTTTTTAGGAAGAACTTTGATCTCAGAGTTGTGCAGAAGCAAATAACACCTTCCCCAGTAATCTCTGAATATTAGCACTCATGGAGTATCTCACACTCAGACATCACCATTTGAGCCCTTTTCCTTAGTCTTCTTTTGCCTTTTCATTTCAAGGATCTAAGTTATCATTGGGATCCTGTTTAAAATGTGACTCCTGGCCAGGTGTGGTGGCTCACGCCTATAATCCCAGCACTTTGGGAGGTCTAGGTGGGAGAATTACTTGAGTCCAGGAGTTTGAGCCAAGACTGGGCAACGTAGTGAGACCTCCACCTCTACCCTCACGCCCACAATCCCCCAGAAATGTGCATGATGGCACATGCCTGTAGTCCTAACTCTGCAGGAGGCTGAGGAGGGAGGATCACTCGAGCCCAGGAGTTCGAGGCTGTAGTGAGCTGCAGTGGTGCCACTGCACCCCAGTCTGGGCAACAGAGCAAGACCTTATCTCAAAAAAAAAAAGTAACTCTCTAGGAATAAAGGGGACATCATAAACAAGCAATTTCAACCCCACTAGAGACCAAAGAAACGTAAAGTAAAATTATACTGTGACGCTTTGGTTTCATGATGTCAACTGAACAGACACTACCACCTCTCCTTCCCACTCACAGAGCCCCCAAGAATGAGAGAAAATGTGTTTAAAGCCAAATAAATGTATAACTATATTAAGAAATAAGAAACACAAACCTCAGAACTCCAGAAGGTTTAAGAATTCCCAGCAAGGTGGTTATCAGGCAGACCTAGATAGAGGAAGCTGCAGTCAGGCACAACCCAAGAAAGCTCCCACAGGGTTCCGCCCCAGTGACTGGACAGGAAAGGCATGTGGGGAACCTGAGTGATCCTCAGGGGCATTGGCTGGGCGAGGACACAGCAGCCACAGCCACCAGCCAGGCCAATCGCAGTGGGGAGCAGTGCAGGGCAGAGTCGGGCGGCTCTGCCCCGGTAGCCCACAGATCCCCTGTGCAGTGCACACATGCACCCCACAGGAAGCCTGCATAGCCATCATGTGCTCATTGTTTGGGCTTTTTTTTGTTTTTGTTTTTTTATCGTTGTGTCCGTTTTCATAAAGAAGAATGCTGAGGCTCTGAAAGGTTGACTTGTCAAAACTCTCCCAGATGGCTAGCAAAAGGAGCGGTCAGGTCAGGCACTTTGTTCTTCCCCCGATGTACCTGGGAAATGAGACTAGGGCGTCTCTCCAACCTGCATGAGAAAAGAAAGGAGTCCAAGCGAGTGTCCAAAGTGGCTTTCCTCTGTCAATCAATAAAACTGCTAAGCATCTACTTGTACAGATGTATAATAGCTGTGTAATAACTTAATTCTTCTTTATCCTCAACCAGCAAACATTCTGAAATAAAAACAGCCCTCATCAGTGTAGGTCTTCCATTTCTTGTGGATATGCACATGCGTTTCCTCTCCTGAAGTCTAATTCCTAACAAATGGGCACCTTTTTGACACACCACCATTGTTAATTAAAACCTTAAATCATGTTAGATGTTTTTTTAAAAAACTAGAAGCCATTAAGCTCATTTTTGAAAACTAGAAATTATTTCTCAGAAATGAGAATCATTGGCATCACCCACCTGGTTTTTGTTGTTTTGTGTTCTGTGGGGCTGAGACAGGGAGGTGTTGTAATATTAATTACTGCTGGGATGTCTTGTGCTGGGCCACTAGCTACTTGCACTTGAAAAACTTGTGGCCAGGTGTGGTGGCTCATGCCTATAACCTCAACACTTTGGGAGGATGAGGCAGGCGGATCACCTGAGGTCAGGGGTTCGAGACCAGCCTGGCCAACATGGTGAAACCCTGTCTCTAATAAAAATACAAAAATTAGCCAAGCATGGTGGTGCACACCTGTATTCCCAGCTACTCAGGAGGCTGAGACAGGAGGATCGCTTGAACCTGGGAGGCAGAGGTTGCAGTGAGCCGAGATCATGCCACTGTGCTCCTGCCTGGGCAACAAGAGTGAGACTCTGTCTCAAAGAAAAGAAAAGAAAAGAAAAGAAAAGAAAAGAAAAGAAAAGAAAAACTTGCCAAGGATGTGAAATTGTGGCATATTCAAAATACCAGTAAGGATATAGAAGAGAACATGCAGAATTATGAACCATAATCTTTTCAGAAAAAATGTACACAAGGATGTCTTCTGGAAGGTAATACAAAATACAACTGGTTTAAAGAGTTGGCCAGGTGTGGTGGCTCATGCCTATAATCCCAGAACTTCCGGAGGCCAAGGCAGGAGCATCACGAGGTCAGGAGTTGAAGATCAGCCTGGCCAACATGGTGAAATCCCATCTCTACTAGAAATACAAAAATTAGCCAGGCATGGTGGGGAATGCCTGTAATCCTAGCTTCTTGAAAGGCCGAGGCAGAATTGCTTGAAACCAGGAGGTGGAGGCTGCAATAAGCTCAGATCATGCCACTGAACTCCAGCCTGAGCAACAGAGCAAGACTCCGTCTCCAGGGGAAAAAAAAGTTTGGCAGTAATTCCCAGAGGTGGCTTATTCTGATTCTAGTGGACGTAAGGAAAAAGTTAATTCAAGAACTAGTGAAAATAAGACCCGGGGTAATATTGCAGAGCACCAGAGAACAGATGACGCTAAGTGATGAAGACGCGCTACTTAAGAAAGTTGGGAGAGAAACTGTCACTGCTAAGCCATGCTGGAGACTGACAAAGAACGGTTACTGTTTGCTGAGTATTGATAAGCCTACAGACAGGCAAACAGAAGTACATGTGTAGAGCCTTCTAAAGTAAACTGTTTCGGCTGAGTAGCCCGGACAGGTATGAAGGCTATTTTTTATACCTCGCTTTTGTCAATCTGATCCACTTCAGAAGGAAAAGGTTACTTTGGGGAAAATACCTATTAAAGTCCAAGGTTCTGGAGGTCAAGAATATGGCACTTTTGAAAGAGCACATGGAAGAAATCACGGTAGGAAAGGAGGGAGAAAAAGGAAGTTGTTCAAGAATAGCACAGCAATCTAACAAAAGGGAGATGAAGGGCAGGAAGGAACCTCAAAATTAATAACCCCTGAAGTAAACATGTTTCAGTACAACAGGGTTAAAAAAAGAAAGTTGTTCTAACAGTTGTGTCAGATTTCTAGTGAGAGAGGGAACTTTCTGAGAAAAGAACTTCGATACAATACTGGGGTCCCAGCAAAAAGGCTAAAAACAGCGATGCTCGTAATTGCCTGGCACCAACATAGGTGAGATGCTTTGTAGAGAAAGTGAGTCAGATGATGGTGGTGATTTGTGCTTTTACAGGGCAGAGGGGAGGGTTACTTTTGAAAGGAAGAGGATGAAGGAGAAAAGAGAAGGGAGGGGACCCTGCATGGCTAAGAGCCTGTGCAGACTCCCTGTGGGTGGGCAGCCACACCAGAGAGCCACCATCTGATTTGAAGTCGTTTGCATTGCTGAATGGAAACAGGCCAAGATAGTTCCTCTTTAGATTTTTAGTGGGTCCTACTAGACTCAGAAATGCTTTTTGCAAGTGAGTTTTTGTTTGCTGGACTTTGTAGCTGAGTGAGCATTCTGCAGAGCAGCTTATCTGACAGCAGGAGCCCAAGGTCATGGCCGTGAAGGCTGACCCAAGGAACCTGCAGAACCCGGAAGGAGACTTGGGCTTTGACGACCCATGCAACTAAGACCTGCAGATCATCTTATCCAGATCTCAAGGGTTAGCGAGCACCTCTACCTGCTAATTTTCAATGACTATGAATCGCCTAATGGACACCCAGTTCTGTGCAACATGCTATAGGGGAAACATAACAAAAAGAGACAGGATCTCCTTCTGAAGAGTTTTAAACCTACTTGTAAAGGAAAGACCAAAATGCTAAAAGTAGTAAGAGCTAACAGGGTACACTATCAAGAGGTAGAATATGTAGAAAGAACTATATCTACCAAAGAAACTGAGCAAACAGAACTGGGCAGAAACTAAAGGACATTTGGGCAATTAAAGTACCTCGATTAGTCTGGTGTGGTAGTCACACCTCTAATCCCAGCACTTTGGGAGGCTGAGGCAGGAGGATTGCTTGTGCTCAGGAGTTCGAGACCAGCCTGGGCAACATGGGGAAACCCCATCTCTACAAAAAATTTAAAAAATTAACCAAGTGTGGTGGTGCACGCCTATTGGCCCAGCTGCTCAAGAGGCTGAAATAGGACAATCACTTGAGCCCAGGAGGTCAAGGCTGCAGTGAGCCTTGATTGTACCACTGCACTCCAGCCTGGGCAACAGACACCGTCTTAGGAAAAAAAAAAGACAAAAGAAGAAAGAACCTGGATGAGAGGGAAAATTTAGAACCTGGATGAGCAGGGAAGAAGTGTTGGGCACGACTACCGCTGTTGGGGGCCGGGGGCAGTAAGGTGATGAAGTACTCCGCATCGTTGCAGAAGGGAATTTATTTGGAGGATTAGTAACAGAATTCAAAGATAAACATCGAACCAGTTGCCAAAGGACCTTGAATTCCAGGCTTAAGAAAATGCCCTTGATTCACTTAGGAATGGCTGGAGGGAACGTAACCTTGTAACTGCTGCTGAACGGCTTCGCAGGGGCATCAGGTCAAGGTGAATCCAGGTGGGAGAATCAGGAGAGCAGGTGAGCAGGGGTCAAGAAAAAGATCTGGAGAAGCCAAAGGGCTCTGCCTTCCCTGGGTACATTAGCATGTCCTGAACGCTTCAACAACAGTGACGCCCTAGCCGATCCAGGGTCACTGAAGACAGTGGGTTGTAATGAATCTATTCTTCATTTTCTGCAAAGTATGATAAGTATCATGATGTTATTTTTTGCTTCTTCAATTTGTAGTTGTTTTTGTATTGTATGCCCTGAGTGGCACCTAACATCATGCTAACATCGGTTCAGAACAAAATTGGGGTAATTGCTGAGATAATCCAAGGGAAAGTTTTCTGAATTTTTTGAGATTGTAAATGAGTGTGTTTCTAGAAAAATCAAGATAATTGTCTGTATTTTTCACTTCCCTTGCTGTGAACATGCAAATTGGGCTTAAGCTTGCAAAACACATTTAAAAACTCATTTTCTCCAGGTAGAAAGAAGCATCTTAGCACCTCCTTAGAGTCATGCAATAAGGCAGAAATGAGGGAAGTGTCATTCTTCCCATTCATTGAATTTGAGAGTAAATTAACCTCAGGCCACAAAGTTCAAGGATAGAGCAAAGTGTACTATAGGTTGAGCATGGTGGCTCACACCTGTCATTCCAGCACTTTGGGAGGCCAAGGCAGGCGGATCACCTGAGGTCAGGAGTTCAAAACCAGCCTGGCCGGCATGGTGAAACCCTGTCTGTACTAAAAACACAAAAAATACAGGTGTGGTGGTGCACATCTGTAGTCCCAGCTACTTGAAAGGCTGAGGCAAGAGATTGCTTGAACCTGGCAGGCACAGAAGTTGCAGTGAGTTGAGATTTCACCACTGCCCTCCAGCCCAGGCGACAGAGCAAGACCCTGTCTCAAAAAAAAAAAAGAAAAGTGTGGTGTAATAACTGGTGAAAGCACCGGGGTGTGGCGGCTCACACCCGTGACCCCAGCACTTTGAGAGGACAAGGCAGAAGGATCGTTTGAGGCAGGAGTTTGAGACCAGTCTGGGCAACACAGCAAAACCCTGTACCTATAAAAAACATTTTAAAATTAGCTGAGCATGGTGGTGGGCATCTGCAGTCCCAGCTACTTGTGAGGCTGAGGTGGAAAGATTGCTTGAGCCCAGGAGTTTGAGGCTGCAGTGAGCTATGATAACTCCATTGCACTCCACCCTGGGTGACAGCAAAACCTTGTCTCTTTAAGAAAAAAAAAAAAAATTCAAACTTCTTTTTTCCTCTCTGTGCTTCATATTGGGTAATAAATAAATAACTGGGGAAAACAATAAAAAATGGCTAAGCAGAGGAAAACACAAGTGATGGCTGGAGCCTGCTACTTTTGTTTGTCCCTGCCTAACGTTTTTGCCAAGTTCTCTTACACCTCAGTACTATGAATAGCGTACCAAAAATCAAACGGTGCCTTAAACATGCAGTAACACATATTTATGATGAAAGCATAATAAAGAATGAACAACAGGTCGTTTTTGAGTATGCCTTTAATGTACTTTCAGCATACATAGTACTAAGTTGAGAGTCCTGGTGGCATTTCCTTTGCCCCTTCTTCCCACAGTTGTGATTGAAGAACTAGGTGACCAGGGTGCAAGTGACAGCAGATTTGGAAGCTGCTTCAGCAGAATATTTTGGCTTTGCAGAGGGGAGTTGTTTTCTTGGGGCCATGGCTGGCACAGCTGGACTCCATGAACGTGAACTCCAAGGAAGTGCGGTCCTCTGGGCTTCTGCACGATGCCACTATCATTCACTGAACTTTGAGAGCTCTTCCTGTGTCCCAGGAATAGCCTTTCACAGAGTTTGGCAGGGAAATTTAAGTCACCTGGCCATGTGCACAGTGCGTGTAAATGGGGAGCAAGGAGGTGACTTTGAGAGCCACACTTGTAATCGCTGTGCGACACTGCCTTAGGTCTGAGCTGGTAGCATTTTTAAAGTCAAAAGTCATGGGGGAGAGGCGGGGAAGTTCAATAATTATTTTACCCCCTCAGTTTAGGCTGCAAGAGCCTAAACTAGTCTATGGGCTACACCACCACAGTCCCCACTGCCGGCGAGCCCTGCACCATCTACCAGGCTGTGCCCACTGCTACAGGCCGACCACCTCCCAAAAGCTCACATGGAGACACATTGTCCACCTTCTTTTTTGGGATGGACAGGTTCTCACTCTGTCACCCAGGCTGGAGTGCAGTGGCACGATCATGGCTCACTGCAGCCTTGACCTTGACCTTGACCTTGATGATTGGGAGCATGGCTCAAGCAATCATCCCACCTCAGCCTTCCAAGTAGCTGGGATTACAGGTTCGTGCCAGCATTTTTTTAAGGTTTTTTTTTTTTTTTTTTTGAGATGGAGTTTCGCTCTTGTTACCCAGGCCGGAGTGCAATGGCGCGATCTTGGCTCACCGCTGGCTCCGCCTCCTGGGTTCAGGTAATTCTCCTGCTTCAGCCTCCTGAGTAGCTGGGATTACAGGCACGCGCTACCATGCCCAGCTAATTTTTTGTATTTTTAGTAGAGACGGGATTTCACCATGTTGACCAGGATGGTCTCAATATCTTGACTTTGTGATCCACCCGCCTCGGCCTCCCAAAGTGCTGGGATTACAGGCGTGAGCCACCGCGCCTGGCCTTTTTTAAGTTTTAAATGTAAAGTTTTTAAATTTTACATTTAAAGTTCACACCACCATAATTTTTAAATTTTTCTATAGAGACTTGATTTCATGATATTGCTCTGGCTGGTCTAGAACTCCTGGGCTCAAGCAATCCTCCCACCATGGCCTTCCAAAATGCTGGGATTATAGGTATGAGCTGCTGTGTCTGGCCACATCACCCAGCTTCTAGAAACCTCAGGAGACCTTCTTGGTTACAAATAACAAAGCCTAAACCCCCTTGTCTGAAATTTAATGCCCTCAACATTTTGGCTGATCCCATACTGACCTTTCCCGGCATACCCCCCATCGTCTGTGAATTCTAGACTGTGGGTTGCAGCCGCACTGGCTTGTGCCATTAGTGCCAGGGACGCTAGCCAGTGTTTCGGATGCAGGAACAGACGACACAGCAGTGTCGTCGAGGTAGCAAGTCCAGCTGTGGTTTTAAGAAACACACATTCTGACATGTTTCCATTCACAATGTAAAATGCATCTCTTATGACAGGTCTCTGCTGAAGCAAAGTCTTGAAAGCTGCAATTTCATACCACTGATGTGAACTGTTCTCCCCGGAGCCCAGGAAGCCCACAGAGAGGCTTTACTGGCCTCCAGGAGGTAAAAGAAGGGGACGTGAAAGCCTAGGTCTCAGGGCCGGGTTCTCCCCTCATTAGTGCTCCTCTTCTTTGTGTGTGTGTGTGTGCGCGCGTGTGTGTGTGTTTAGGATTGGGTTTCTGCCTGGTAAAAGGGTTCTGCTCTTCCCTACTCTGTGACAACATTCTTCATCACCCATATCCTGGGTGCTCTTCTCCTTCCAAGTATACAGTACAAGCCTGCCCTGGCATCCATCAAACAGCCCTTGCCCTGTAGCATTATTCAAAATAAACTCTGATACAAGAAAATTAGGACTACCTTTTCAAGGCCATCATTTTATAGGTTAGATAATATCTGTCTACTGCTGGCATTACTGATCTTCCCATCCAAAAATTAGCTCTCCTAAACTGTACCCCTTGAAAACAACTTGAATAAATTAAGTAGTACCTTGCCAGGTTCTGGAAATGCAAAACAAAAATGTCCTGGCATTTTGGACCAGTGGTTTCCAACTTTTGTTTATCCCACAGTCCTAGCTATTAAAAATAGAAAGTGAAAGAAAGAAAGAAAGAAAGAAAGAAAGAAAGGAAGAAAGGAAAAAAGTACATCTATCTATATATCTATCTACTTTCCTACCTATCTATCCATTATCCATCATCCATCTATTATCTATCTATCCACCCATTCACTCATCCATCTAGCTGTTATCTATTTACCTATCTACCCATACATATATTGTCTATCTATCTATCTATCTATCTATCTATCTATCTATCTATCTGTCTGTCTTTTTATCCATCCACCCATCTGATGAGAGAGAAAGTACAGGTACTAAAGTCAGTTAAAACATTAAACATTAGTGGCTCATGCCTGTAACCCTAAGCACTTTGGGAGGCCAAGGTGGCCAGATCACTTGAGGCCAGGAGTTTGAGATCAGCCTGACCAACATGATGAAACCCCGTATCTACTAAAAATACAAAAATTAGCTGGGTGTGGTGGCACACGCCTGTAATCCCAGCTACTCAGGCGGCTGAAGCATGAGAATTGCTTGAACCCAGGAGGCAGAGGTTGCATTGAGCCACTGCACTCCAGCCCGGGTGACAGAGCGAGACCCTGTCTCAAAAACAGGAATAAATAAAATAAATGTTGTTAAAGCTTAATGTATCTTATTTTCAGACAAATAAATATGAAAAAAATAATTCCAGTGTTCCCCTTGCATCATAGAGGATAATTCTGTAAACATCCTGGGCATCATCCTGGACCTCAGTAAAGACCACTGCTTTGTATCAGGGGGGATTGGAGGTAGAGGAATGGAGGCTCTTCATATATTTGATCAGCTAATTGGGTTTTTACAAAACAAAAAAAAAAAGTAAGGCACATTTTGGCATCTCAGTTCAAAGCTCTTAGATGTTTCCAAATGTTAAAAATACACACAATCTCTATTTCTTCTTCTCCCTATATCTTTTCACCAGCTTGGATTTTAATAGATAAAATAGCCTTATAGTCTCTAGCTCCGAAGTATTTTTGATGTCTACACTATATTTTGAAATTGAGGTTACGTTTGTCTTATCAAATGCCTAAGACTTGTTTATTACCTGAAAGTGAGCAAGGACCTGCTTTTGTGTTCTTCTGGTGGTCAGGAAAAGGCTTCCACCACTGAGCAGTTTCATGAGGCAGTGGGAAACGACATAGAGTTTGGCTTTGAACCCATCAGGAACTGTGTTGATTCAAGGTACCAAATAGCTCCTTGTAGAATATAAGTTCCCCCTTTAAAAGTTGTAAATTCTTTCAAGGCTAGCGTTTAAATAGGCTTTGAGGGAAAGCAATCGCTTATTACATTCTTTGTGAGAAACACCTCTGGATTAAGCTTGTGAGGTATTCCAACCGGTCTCTGATCTTTGAACTTCTTTATAATTACAGCTGACCCCAAAGTCATTCTATTTTGCAGTTTTCTACCAGCAGCCTTCACAATATTTTTAAGATATTAAAATTACCATCTGCTATTGCTTACTATGTCTTAGGCTTCTGATGTGATAAAAGTATTAATTATTTTAAGCAGTACATTTTTAAACTTCTTATCCTCTTTTATGAATGCTCACTAATGAATTCTTATTAAGCCATTAAGGTAAGTATGGCAATTTATTATTACATATTTTTTTTCTATAAAATGAGAACAGCTTGTCTGGCTTTGCATCTATAATGGTAACAGAAGCTTCACGAACAGCTGCTTTGGTGTTAACTTCTAATAGGCCTTGCATGGAGCAATCTGTTCTCCATGTATGGGACTCAGGCATTACTCACGTCCCTGAGAAAAGATGGCACCAAGTCAACTACTGCTGGTTTTATTTATATTATTTTTAAGTCATTTTATTTTTTGCTGTAGATATTCCGTAATTGAAACGTACTTACTTATAAGAATTCTACTAAAATTCCATTTCTATACTAGGACTAAAGTATTAAATTAGCAGAAGACATACATAGGACATTCAAAGAATGCATATTTTGTGCGTCTTTGAGGTATTCTTGCCATTTGAGGAATTCCTGAGATGAGTCATAACCCACAGGATACGTATCTGCAGAACTTTTGTTGTCATTTACAACCAATTTTACACGTTTGTCTGGTTTAACTTCTTAAAATACAAATGTGATCAAACCAGTCTTCTGATTTCTTACTTTATAGACTAAGTTTTGCTATTCAAAGTGTGGTCCAGGCTCCAGCAGTGAGAATTTGACATGGAATCTTCTAGAAATGCAGAATATCAGGCCCCTCTCAGAATTAGAATCTGCATTCTAACAAAATCCCCAGGCGATATACATCCATACTCATTAAAGTTTAAGAAGCAAGATCTATAGGAATGGCCCCCCAAAAAGTCTGTCTTAGTGAAATTAGTGAAAAATGAAGAACACAGTGAGTTTGTCATAAAGCTAAAGGTATCTAAATTTTTTAGTAGACAAGTATGAAATCTCCCCCTCCCCCCACTGCCATCCTCCAATCTGCTCTCCATCCACAGTGTCCTTGTTCCCACCTTGCACAACTCTGGGCCTTCACACATGAAGCTTCTTTTGTTGGAAATCCCCATCTCTGTCTGACAAGCTCTTTTGAATTCTTCAAGACCCACTCGGTTTCTACCACATCTGTAAAGACATTCTCAGTGGTATCCCTACAATGCCATACTCATGTTGTGATCATAGCGTTTTTCACATTATATAAAATATTGTTCACGTGTCTGTCAACGCATCTAGGTCATGTGCTCCTCAAAAGCGGAGGCTATGTTCTCTACGTCATCGTCTCAACTCCTAAGAGAGACACAAACTAGTTGCTCAATATGTTTGCTGAATGAATGTGACCTATGTGGAAATAAGCACCAGCAGAGAGAGTTATTGTGAAACACTCCGTTTGATAGGTGGAACGTGGTACATGGAAAGGCTGTTGGTTCAGGAGACTGCTTGCTAGAAGACTTTGGTCAAGTCATTTAATCCTTCTGTGCCTCAGTTTCCTCATTTGTAAAATAAGAATGCCTGATTTCCCTCAATGCACTGGATTATTCTGAGGGTAAAATGCAAGGAATTATGAAAGAATCTTTAAAAGTTAAAAAGCAGAAACATCAAACAAAAGGTTGAACATCAATATGAGGCAGTAATCTTGTTTTAAATGTACCGTTAGAATGAAGACACACTACAGATGAGTATTTGTGGCTCTTTTGGTTTTCTAGGACTGCTGTAACAAAGTCCCATGGGCTGGGGGCTTAAATAACAAAAATCTATTTTCTTATAGTTCTGGAGGTTAGAAGTTCAAGATAAGGTGTTGGCAGGACTGGTTCCTTCTGAAGCCTGTCTCCTTGGCTTGCAGATAGATGATGTCTTCTCCCTGCATCTTCACGTAGTCTTCTGTGTGTGGCTGTGTCCTCTAAGTGTCTCTTTTTATAAAGACACCTGTCAGATTGGATTAGGGCCCACCCTACTGACCTCATTTTAACTTAATTACCTCTTTAAACACCCTGTCTCCAAATATAGTCACATTCTGAAGTACCAGGTGTTAGGATTTCAACTTACAAATTTTGAGGAAGACAATTCAACTCTTAATAGTGACTTATTTAACTTTGCACAATAGTATTTGTGGTGTTTTAGTAAAGCTAAGGTACCTCCTACCTGGTCTATCCATTCCTCAAATGCAGCTGGTTGTTAGGGTTCCCAGTTTTTTTCCAACAGTAGGCCATTCAGAAATGCAAAGCACCGTTCAGTTAATAATGGTGCACCAAGGCAGTTCAGACTTGGTAAGTGGGATTTCATTCGAACATGACGCAAGTGGAGAAGGAGGTTTTTACAATATTTTTAAGGTTATAAAAATATAAAAGAAACATAGTATAGATGTATAGAAAGAAAAATTTTAAAGGTCCCCTTCCTCAATCTGATCCCCGCAAGATGACCAATGTTAAGTGGTTTAGCATGTATTTTTCCATATTAAAAATGCTTATATATGCAAACCTACACAAAAGCATATGCACATATGGAGTCTCCATATGGAGGCATTTTCACATCCATTTTACTTTTGTCAGTAACCCATCATACTATCTCAGTTTCATGATGTAATTGCAGTGGAATTACATTTAACAGCTCAAAATTACATATAATCAACACATTTCAATGGGGTTGGAGGAGACAAGCTATGTGCCTCTCACTTGCTGGTGAGCCCTAGTGCTCTACTACCTCCTCATGCAGACTTAGTCAGTTGGCCACCATGATGGTTAAATTTAGGTGTCTACTCGACTGGACTTAAAGGACACCCAGATGCTGGTAAGGCATTATTTTCGGGTGTATTTGTAAGAATGTTTCTGGAAAAGATTACCATCTGAATTGGTAGACTAAGTAAAGAAGATAGCTCTTCCCACTGTGAGTGGGCATCATCCAATTTGTTAAGGGCCCACACAGAACAAAAGAGTAGAGGAAGGCCAAATTCAATCTCTTCCATCTGAGCTAGGACATCCACCTTCTCCTGGCCTCAGGCATCTGCACTCTGGGTTCTCCGGCATTTGGACTCTGAGACTGACACCATCACTTCACCGGTCCAGATTCTCAGGCCTTCAGACTCAAACTGAATTACGTCACTGGATTTCCCAAGTTTCCAGCTTGCAGACAGTAAATTGTGGGACTCCTTGGACCTTCATAATTATGTGAGCCAATTCCTATGATAAATCAATTCTTCTGTGTGTGTGTGTGTATGTGTGTATAAGTATGTAACTCCACAGTGAACTCTTAACTCACAAGAGTCAACCTCTGTGATGCTGTCCTCTCTTTTATAGCTTTAGGCTGATTTTTTTTTTTTTTAAGATGGAGCCTTGGTCTGTCACCCAGACTGGAGTGCAGTGGCACAATCTTGGCTCACTGCAACCTCTGCCTCCTAAGTTCAAGTGATTCTCCTGCCTCAGTCTCCTGAGTAGCTGGGATTATAGGCATCTGCCACTATACCCAGCTAATTTTTGTATTTTTAGTAGAGACAGGGCTTCACTGTGTTGGCCAGGCTGGTCTTGAACTCCTGATCTCAGGTGATCCACCCGCCTTGGCCTCCCAAATTGTCGTGATTAGAGGTGTGAGGGTACTGACTTCTTGAGTTACTTTAAGCACAAGTCTCTCATGTTTAAGAAGCTAAATTTACTTACTGCTATGCTTAATTTAAATATTGTTTTTCTGGCTTTGATAATTTCTTGTCTTTAGAAAATTATCACCTATGTTCGTATTCCGACGTGATTAAATGCTTGCAACTATTTTATTCTGTTTCCTTTTCCTAATATTTAAAGGCACTATGCCTTGTGGCTTAGCTCCTTTCCTCTCCATCTCCCTCTGGGGAAGCATGCATTCTCTGCTCCTCTGTGCCTTGAGTCTTAGGACACCAGCTGCCCACAAAGATGAGGAAGCAAAAGGTTACATCAGCTACAGCAATTGTCCAGCTCTATCAGTGACTGAGCAAGTAGATCTTATTCTAGAACCTAGTATTGGCAGGCTCATTTGGCCTACAGATGGAAAGCTACGTGTGCTAATAGCCATGTTAGTAATAAAAGTAATAGAAGAGAACCTGAGATAACACAGAAAGGAATGTTGGCTTTGCCTTCCTCACTAGTCCCGTTTGCTCGACAGGTGGGGGTAATAGACTATAAAATGCATAGCATCACGTGCATGTTTTGGTGGTGTTTGTTAATATTCTCTCCTGACATGGAAGGAAAGAAGACAAATCGAAAGGAGGAAACTTAAGATAGAAGTATAGATGAGTAGTTAGTAAGTATGTAGCTTGGAAGGCATCCACAAAATTCCCGAGATACATTAGATAAAGAAAAGCAAGCAAGGCGTGAGAGAATGGACTGAGAGATACCCAACATAGATGACTCTAAATATACAAGAAGCACTCGAGGCACCACATATTCATGAGGCTTTAATTCAACCACCCATCGGTGACACCCTTTCTGGCCCTACCTGTTCTCTGTCTAAGAAAAGCAAGTAAAACCCTTAGCTGCTCAACAGGCTAATTGTCAAGCTGTCAAGGGGCCAGCCATCCTTGCCCCCTTGGTGCCAGGCACCTCCTCTGATTGGGCACCCTGGTTCAAACCTCAACACTAGTCCTTATAACATCATCTACAGGGACAGCTGATGAGGCAAAGACACATGACAGACACACCACGTGAACACTGTCATGTACCAGGATTCAGAGAGCACAACCCTTCATCCTGCTCACACCCTACCCCAAGTCTGCTAGCTAACCCTATGTCTTTTTCCTTGTGTCTCTGTGTGTTTTTAATTGACCTAATACATTAACTGCTTGAAAGAGTTTAACTTGTCCAGTGGGACTTTCTGTTCTGTGACCTCTGGAACCACTTGCCTGGTGATGTCAAGTTGGTGATGGGTATGGGATGAGTCCCAACTAAATTAACAGGAAAACGAAGTCACACTGTGAAAAGACTCTCTGAAATTAAAGCCATACTTAAGAGGAAACCTCCAGCCTAGGAAGACTATGAAAAACGGACTCACGGTCTAGTGTAGAAAAGGCATTAAACAAGAATTTAGGAAATAAATCCAGGTTAAAACTCAATGCAGACCTTACCAAATCCATAGGAGTTGAAACAAGAAGCAAAAACCTAGAGCCCAAGAAGACGGCTTTGGTGTTAGTGGGAGCTTTGATAACGTGCGTGGGTAGAAGTTATGGCAGAAGTCAGACTAAAGTAGCAACTACCCACCTCTGGGAGTGGACCCTGGGGAGTCTTTGACAGCACCCCCACCTCTGCCTGGAGGATACACTGGGGGTCACTACGATCAACCAATAGAGTGATCGTATTCTTCCAAACCAGGAGGTCCTGCTTGTGGTCCTGTTGCTCAAATCAAAGAAATGGGGGCTTATACCTGGTCAGACTTAAAACAAATGATAGGAAAATTTAATAAAATCTCAAGAAACATAATGTATTAGCAGACTGGATTAAAGCACTTCTGGGCTGGGCGTGGTGGTCACACTTGTAATCCCAGCACTTTGGGAGCCCAAGGTGAGACAGTCACTTGAAGCCAGGAGTTTGAGACCAGCCTGGACAACAAAGCACATCTCTACAAAAAAATAAAATAAAATAAATAAAGATAAAGTAACCAGCGTAGTGGCATGTAGCTATGGTCCCAGTTACTTGGTAGGCTAAGGTGGGAGAATCGCTTAAGTTCGAGGTTACAATGTGGTATAATCGCAGCACTGCACCACTCTAACCTGAGTGGCAATACGAGCCTTACTCAAAAAAAAAAAAACAAAAACAAAAAACCCAGGTGCAGTGGCTCACACCTGTAATCTCAGCACTTTGGGAGGCTGAGGTGGGCAGATCACTTGAGGCCCAGAGTTTGAGACCAGCCTGGCCAACATGGTGAAAACGTGTCTCTACTAAAAACACATGGTGGTGCACATCTGGTGCTGAGGCATGAGAATCGCTTGAACCGGGGAGGTGGAGGTTGCAGTGAGCCAAGGTTGCACCACTGTACTCCAGCCTGAGTGATGACAGAGTGAGACTCTGTTTCAAAAATAAAGAAATAAAAACAAATGATAGAAGAATTTAACTAAACCTCAAGAAACACAATGAATTAGCAGAATGGCTTAAAAACATTCTGGGTCAGACATGGTGGTCACATTTATAATCCTAGCACTTTGGGAGGCCAAGGTGGGAGAGTCGCTTGAACCCAGGAGTCTGAGACCCGTCCAATCAACAAAGTACATCTCTACAAAAATATTAATAAAAAATAAAATAACCCAGTGTGGTGGCATGAACCTGTGGGTCCCAGTTACTTGGTAGGCTAACGTGGTAGGATCGCTTGAGGAGTTCAGGGTTACAGTGTGCTATGATCCCATGACTACACTCCAGCCTGGGTGACAGAGTGATATCATTACTCCAAAGAAAGATTCTGCTCAGAACCACTGTCATTATAGTTTGTCTTTTTGAGAATGTCTTAGAAATGGAATCACATGGCATTTAACATTTTGAGTCAGGTTTCTTTCACTTAGCACAGTAATTTTGAGGCGATCCAAGCTGTTGTGTATGTCAACGGTTGGCTCCTTTTTATTGCAGAGTAGAATACCATGGTACAACTAGACCACCATCTCCTAACCATTCACTCTTTAAAAGACAGTTGGGTTGTTTCCAATTTGGGGCTATTACAAGTAAAGCTTGTGCAAGGTTTTGTGTGAAAAGAACTTTCCAGGCCGGGTGCAGTGGCTCACGCCTGTAATCCCAGCACTTTGGGAATCTGAGGCGGGTGAATCATTTGAGGTCAGGAGTTCGAGACCAGCCTGACCAACATGGAGAAACCCTGTCTCTACTAAAAATACAAAAGTAGCTGGGCGTGGTGGTACACGCCTGTAATTCCAGCTACTTGGGAGGCCGAGGCAGGAGAATCGCTTGAACCCAGAAGGTGGAGGTTGCAGCGAGTCAAGATTGCACCACTGCACTCCAGTCTGGGCAACAAGAGCTAAACTCGTCAAAAAAAAAGTTTTCATTTATCTAGGGTCAAAACCCAGGGGTGTGGTTTCTGGGTCATATGTAAGTGTGTGTTTAACTCTGAGAAACTGTTAAACCCTTTTCAAAGTGACTGCAACGTTTTGCATTCCCCTGGCAATGCATGAGGCTTCCGGCTGCTCCCTATCCTTCCCAGAATGAGGTATCGTCAGTGTTTTTTATGAGCAATCATTCCAATAGGTGCCTAGTGATTCCTCATTATTCTTTTCTCTATCTCTTTTTGAGAAACTTTGAAGATTAATTCATCATAAAAGAAAAAAATTATCACTTATTAAATACCTGAAAGAAAAAGAACAGAATGTAGCTGAGAGAAAGAAGCCATTCAGCCAAAATAGCAATAAACTGTTAGGCATTACCCAAAGAAGGCCTTTAGTACCAGATGTTACAAAGGAAAAATAAAAATAACAGCTCTTCCTCTCTAGCAAAAAGATTACGCAGAGGCCCAGAGAGACATGTGGGTACTGGAGACATATATTTTAGCCTCAGGTAACCTCTCTATGCAGTAACTGGAAGACCTGGGGCATTGGGAGAAGACTTTCACAACAGCTCGCCCTTGGCCCACCTGAGCAAGCTGATCTCACCTCCCTCCTATTTTCCCCATGCCTTTACCTGGAAATCACTATTTTGGATAACTGTGCTTTCTTGTCTCTGACATCAACAAGTGGGTGGTTGGACAGTCTGAATCAAATACATTGATACATCGATTTACATAAATACACTCACCAGATACCACACACAGGCTATAACAGTATATTGGGCGTTACAACAAATTGGAAACTAGCCCGCAACACTGACGCTACAAGTATAATGGGTTGGATTTACCCCTAAACAGACATAGTGGGGATACAGCCTTTCTACCCAGGTAAAATGAAGAGGCACATCACAGAAGGGAATGCGAACCTGTGGTGTGTCATTTGCCGTGGGCCTGCCGGGGTCTAACAAAGCTTGAGGAGTTGGGGAGTGGGAACACCCTTGAGGGGGAAGGCCCTGGAGACTTGGGCCCTCCCTATTCAAAGCTCTCACAAAGGCAGTGCCTGAGACCCTGGTTATGGTCTGCTGATACTCCCAGGGGTCTAGCCTGGCCAGGCTCTTTATCTACAACTCAGCCAAAGGTGGGAAAATGTATCAAGTTGGCTGAATTACAAGCTGAATTTCAGACATGATAGGCGACATATTTTACACCGATTCCCAAACAATACCAAGTGGTGTAACTAGTTGGTCTGCAGCATATTGACAGACTACAAACTGGAAAGTTGATGGCAAAGGGTGGCAAAATATAGCAAAAAAATCATAAACATACAAAAAAGAGAGAGAGAGAAAGAAAAGGCCAGGCGTTCTTCATGCCTGTAGCCTCAGCTACTACGTAGGCTGAACTGAGAGGTCACTGGAGTCCAGGCGGTCAAGGCTGCATTGTGCTGTGATTATGCCTGTGAATGGTTACTGCACTCCAGCCTGGGCAACTTAGCAAGACCCTATCTCTAAAAATTGTTTAAAGATTAAAAAAAAAAAGAAACCCAACCAACAAAACAAACACACAGCAAAAAACATTGCCCAACCATCACGTCAAAAAAAATCTGAAATTATATAACAGGAGGCAATGGACTAAGTAACTCAGAAAATATACACAAGACTGTAGTATACAAGGAGCAGTGAAAAAAACATAAATTAGGCATAGTAAGAGATCAAAACATTAATAATGAAATAGAACAATTATAAGAATATACTGAAATAAAAGTTACGTGAACGTGGTCTCTGTCTCAAAACATCTTACTGTACTGTACTCACCTGTTTTTGGAAGGTGGTTGACTGTGGGTAACTGAAGCCATGTGAAGTGAAACCCTGAATAAGGGAGACTATTGTACACTAATCAAACAAAAACAAAACTTGGCAAGTGATACTGTTGCAAAAAAAACCAAAAAACAACAACATAAACCCCAGCAAAACTCCCCATAAGTTATCCCACAGAAAACAGTAAATTGTGTTTCTGAAGACTGAGGACACTCAAGAATAAATTCTCTGATAACAAGAATTGAACAAAGGTACATTCCTTTAAACAACGAGGCTGTTTTAACAGCTTTCCAAAAATGTGATCCATGCCATGCTGATGAACTCAGTCTTTCATCTGTCAACGGAGAGATTGACTTATCGGAGGAGATGAACTGAGCCGAAGATGGCAGATGGGTTACAGGAAGGTATTAGCCAGACTCCTGTCATGGAGCAGAGAAATACTGTCCCGCCACCTAGGATACAAACTCAGCATTGGCATTTGCTGTCTGGGCAGATCTGCAATTCCTGGCCACTACTGCAGTGTCCCACCATCTCTCCAAAAATGACACCTGCTCACAAGCAGAAAATGACCAGAGAAAATGACCAGCTTGCTTCACAACTCAGGCGGTCCAGGTAGGGGCACAGGTACCCTGTGCCCTGTAAAATAGGGCTTTTACCTCCCCTTGAACTCTGAGTTAAGAATTAGATGAAGTTCCTCTTACTAATTTGGCCTGTAGAACTTTAAGAAGCACCAATTTAAAATAGGCCAGAGGGCAAAGACAAAAAGTAAGAACAAAATCGGGGTGTGTGACAAAATAAACTTGTAGTGTTTTAAGGGTGATAGTCTTTCTATATAAGTCCTTGTCTCACGGAAGTGGCCAACAGAGTCCATAACATGATTAAATAGCTAGATAACCAGATAAACCAAAATGCCAAAAAAAAGAAAAATCGAAAACATCAGTACTATTAAGTACAATTTAAATAAACTGTAACATTTGGTTGGTAAATGCAGAGGTTTACAAACTGTATGGAGAACATCGGGGTGGCAGGGGTCAGTGGCTCATACCTGTAATCCCAACACTTTGGGAGGCAGAGGTGGGAGGATTGCTTAAGGCCTGGAGATTCAGACCAGTCTGGGCAACATAGAGAGTTCCCGTGTCTAAAAGAAAAAAAAAAGGAATAAACTAGCTGGGCATGGTGGTGCATGCCTGTAGTCCCAGATATTCAGGAGACTGAAGCTGGAGGAGGACTGGAGACCAGGAGTTTGAGGCTGCAGTGAGTCGTGATTGCTCACTCCAGCCTGGGTGACAGTGAGACCCCAACTCTTAAAAGAAAAAACAACCTCAAGGGTTATATTTCTACTTAACATGAATACTTGAACACAGTATATTAGTACACGCAGTATAATCAAAACACAGTATATTCAAAAACATCTATTTGTCTTTTCTCTTACCTCATTATTTTATACTTTCTAGATTTCCTCTGCTGAGATCATGGGTCAGATAAATTATCACTCTTCACACAAAATATGTAAAGGCATAAAAATATAAATATATGTATTTAAGTAAATTAAATAGCATCTGCTATTTTATCAAGAGATTCCTTACTGTAAACCTGAAATATAAAGTATAAAACAATTTAATTCTACTATCTGCTTGTGATTTTTTTTTTTTTTTTTTGAGAGACAAGGTCTCACTGTGTTGCCCAGGCTGGTCTTGAACTTCTGAGCTCAAGGGATTCGCCTGCCTAGACCTTCCAAAGTGCTGAGATTACAGGCATCAGGCATGAGCTGCCATGCCCAGACCTGCATGTGATTTTTTTTTTTTTGAGATGGAGTCTGGCTGGAGTGCAGTAGTGTGATCTTGGCTCACTGCAACCTTGGCCTCCCGGGTTTAAGCGATTTTCCTACCTCAGCCACCTGAGTAGCTGGGATTAGAAATATGTGCCACTACACTCAGCTAATTTTTGTATTTTTGGTAGAAGGAGGGTTTTTGCCATGTTGCCCAGGCTGGTCTCAAACTCCTGACCTCAGGTGATCTGCCTGCCTCGGCCTCCCAAAGTGCTGGGATTACAGGCAGGAGCCGCTACGCCCAGTCCTGCATGTGATTTTTAAATATCGTCCTGTTGATTTTTAAAATCAACAATGATTATATCACACTTTAAATATAATTTTTGAGATCTGTAATTGTCTTCAAGACCTATGACTAATATTCAATTAAGGTAATAAGTCACCTGAAATTTTTGGTGACTAAAGGCATAAATACAGAAGTGATAGACCACTCTATAATAACATATTTGTTCTTTGCAAAGCTCAAATTAAGATGATAAATTTATATGAGGTATATTGCTTTAGATCATATAATGGTATTTACCAACATTTATTTAAAAAAGCTGAACTTAAAACTTTAACTACATATGTATATTTAATCAAAATGCATATAAAGGTATATTAAAGGTGTTAAATGAAAAAAGCTTACGAATAATGAAGACAGAGAGTGAATGGTTCAGATCAACATTATTTTGACCCTTGAATATACAATCTGCTCTTTAAAAAAGAGGAAATAATTTTGTTCTCTGTCTTGAAAACAAAGCCCACTGTTAACTCTTCTCACAAGCGTCAACCTCTGAGAGGTCATTCTCTACTTTGTAGTTTTGCCCTGATTTCTTGAGTCATTTTAAATAAGTCATTTTTAAAAAGTCAAAGTTAGGTATTAGTATGCCTAATTTCAATGTTATTTTTCTGGCTTTAGTAATTTCTTGTTTTCAGAAAATTATCCCATGTTTATATCCTGATGTGGTTAAATGTTTGACAATTCTTTTTTTCTGTTTCCTTTCCCTAGGTACACAAATTACAACAAACCTGGCAAAAAAATAAATTAATTATGTAGTGATAAAATGTAATGAATATAAATGTCATTAATCATTTGCTTGTTAGGTTGGCTAGAACATACTTAGGTTATGTATAATGATTGAGGCAAAGCTGTCAACAAATTAGTTTACTCCTAGATCCAAAACGCCTTGTAATTTAGTACAACTCTAATGTATGAACAAAATCAAAGACCCTGGACATTTGTCAATGACTTCCCTGATCATAGTTCCTTCTCTTTGTATGATCATTGGCTAAATACCCAAATAGGGGATTCTACTCTCCTCTATGCTGTTTAAATAATATTGACTAATCAGAGCTATTCAATCTTGTCTCCTGCAGGTGGTTTTATAAGCTATAAATCAGAAATTGAGTTTTCTAGAAGTGCCTCCTCCCCAAAAAAGCCTGGATAAAAGATAGTACCAGATAGAAACAGACTCTTCCCAAAAGATAAAATTATATTAATAAAGGACTTTTGCTGTCTAGAGAGCAATGACCCCATTAAAGTTGACTGCTCAGCCCAAGTTCATCAGTATATTTGACTTTTGAGGCTATGCCAACTGGATATCCGTGTATCGAAAAATTAAAATTAGATTAGTATGTCACACCATATGCAGAAATAACTCCTCATGGATTAAGAACATAAACATGAAAAATAAAATATTTAATATCTTAGAAGAAATAGGAAAATATGTTTTAAGACTGTCAAATAGAAAAATATATAGAAAAGGCACATCTGATAAGAAACAACTGGTAAATCTGACATCATTAATGTAAAACCCCCATTCAGCCAGTGACAACAGAAATAAAATGAAAATAGAGTTCAAAGAGTGAAAAAAGATACTCCAAGGCACATAAGAGGATATAAAGAATATATCTGTCTATCTATTGTCATTAATCTTCAGTATGGTCTCATTTCCCCACATTTTTCTTAATGGTTTATAGTTTATTACCATCCTTAGTGATTTTGGTGTTCAAATTATCTTGGATTTGGCCACTGGCACCCCCTTAAAGCCTGCTCATGCAACATGTGCCCGTTATTTTTTGTAGCACTTCCCTCTTTCTTGCATAATAGCATATTCCAGAGAATAAAATCATGATGTATTATTTTATAATACATCATCATTTTATAATAGTGATGTATTCCTTATTTTATGAATATTATAATCACACTGAAATCCCTTTCAGTGTGAGATTTCAGTGTGATTATAATATTCATATGAAATACAGGTAGTTTAGGTTTACTTTCAGTTTTAGGCTTTTTTCTTCTTTCCCATTCTCATAAATTACTATTATTTTTTAAAGATATAGGACATTAACATGCTTCTAAAAATCAAAATGATATAAAAAGGAATAGTGTCATTACCTTCTGTATCCCTTTCATCCCAACATCCCTCACTTATAGGTGACCACTCCCAGTGGTTTTTTGACTTACCCTTCTTGCATTTTTTCTTTGTTTTTGTAAACATAAGCAGATATGTGTATGTCTTCTTTCTTTCTCTCTCTCTTTTCTTTCTTTCTTTTTCTTTCTTTCTTTCTTTCTTTCTTTCTTTCTTTCTTTCTTTCTTTCTTTCTTTCTTTCTTTCTCTCTCTCTCTCTCTCTCTCTCTCTCTCTCTTTCTCTCTTTTTTTAGAGATAGGGTTTCTTCATGTTGATCAGGCTGGTCTTGAACTCCCAGCCTCAGGTGATCTGCCCATCTCAGCCTCCCAAAGTGCTAGGATTACACGCGTGAGCCACCACACCCAGCCTCTTCCTCCTCTTTTTTACATAAAAAGTAGCATACCATATATGCCCATGTTGATCCAGCATGGTGGCTCATCCCTGTAATCCCAGCACTTTTTGGGAAGCCAAGGTGGGCAGATCACTTGAGGTCAGGAGTTTGACCAGCCTGGACAACATGGTGAAAACTCGTCTCTACTAAAAATACAAAAAACTAGCTGGGCGTGGTGGCACATGCCTGTAATCCCAGCTACTCAGAAGACTGAAGCAGGAGAATCACTTGAACCCAGGGGCGAGTGGGGGTGGGAGGTGGAGGTTGCCATGAGCCAAGATTGTGCGCCACTGCACTCCAGCCTGGGTGGCCAAGCAAGACTCTGTCCGTCCCCCACAAAATATGGATATATACACTTTGCTTTTTTTCGCTTAACTATATATCTTGGAAATAATTGAATCTGTTCAGAGCAATATTGTTTACTCATTTTACAATTGCACAGCACTCTTCTGAGCATAGAGTTCTTGGACATTATGACAAGACCTGATGAGTTAAGAACGGAGAGAGGAGAAAGGCAGGAGGCAGGTTTTCTAAAGATATACAGAGAGAGCCTGCTTCATTTACTTTAAAATGTCACCCTGGGCTCTGGGAGTGTGCCAACATCGTAGTCAAAATACCAGGACTGGGTTGGAAGCCTGCATTTCATAGCTTCTGTCTTGATTCCATTTAAATCTCCTTTTGAGAGACAAGAGAGGAAGCAAGAGAAAAATATACATCTATCTGCTATCATCCTCTTCTCCTTTTTACTGTAGTCAGGATTTCCAAACTGGAATAGGACCCGAAACTTGGCTACACCATACATTTGTGCTTGGCCCAGCCATAATAGTTTGCAAAACTAAAAATATAAATTAAATGATGCGAAGAAAGGCTCAATTTCTCAGCCATCTATGTGTTCCTATAAAACATAATAGATTATTATCTATAAGAACTGTTACATTATGGAATTTTAAAAATTTTAATCTACATTGTTGTTTTTTCGTATAAGAACTCATAATCTGACCAGTTGGATTAAATTTTGAAAAGGAATCTCACATGTTCTCAAATAAATCACACTCAATTATTTTTGTTGTAGTCTTGCTCCCCTGGGCAGTTGGGAGGAGAACTTCATAAACAGAGTTATCCCATAATATATAAATAATACATAATCAATGCACTACTGTCTCCTCTCATTTTCTATATTTCCTCAGTGGTATCTACTATGAAATGGGCTGACCTCTTATCAACTCCAGGAAATGAGCCTGATAGTGATTTAAGAGAAACATCTGGTTCCTTTCATTAAGTGTGCAGATAGAAATCAAGATAAAATGTTATCATTGGAATGCTGCTTGTGTTTCATTATCCTGGCTACTGATAATAAATGAAGTTCCAGAGTGCTGTTCTTGCTCAATAATTCAGAGAAAATGACCCAGAAAAGCAGTTTTGTGCATTTCTTGGCCAAAAGAGCCCTAGTTGTGGGAAACAGCTTCTCAGGCAACCTTTCTTCCTGTTTGCTGAGACACTAATACCTTGGATGCTTGGAGCTGCAGAAACTATTGGATTAGTCATTTCTGCCCTTCAAGGGACCTTAAGTATGCTGCACAAACATCATCAATTTCTGTGGGCACTATAACATGAAAATGACCAGCAGTATTGTTCATAAGACAAAAGTCACTTACTGTCTATACGCATTGATGGGCAAAAAGCATTTTCCAGCTGTAAAATTTCTTTTTTTTTTTCCCCATTTATTTATTTTATTGCATTTTAGGTTTGGGGGTACATGTGAAGAACATGCAAAATTGTTGCACAGGTACACACGTGGCAGTGTGATTTGCTGCCTTCCTCCCCATCACCTACATCTGGCATTTCTCCCCTTGCTATCTCTCCCCAGCTCCCCACCCCCCACTGTCTCTCCCCTATTTCCCCCCAACTGACCCCAGTGTGTAGTGCTCCCCTCCCTGTGTCCATGTGTTCTCATTGTTCAACACCCGCCTATGAGTGAGAGCATGCGGTGTTTGATCTTCTGCTCTTCTGTCAGTTTGCTGAGAATGATGGTTTCCAGGTTCATCCATGTCCCTACAAAGGACCCAAACTCATCGTTTTTGATGGCTGCATAATATTCCATGGTGTATATGTGCCACATTTTCCCTATCCAGTCTATCGTCGATGGGCATTTGGGTTGGTTCCAGGTCTTTGCTATTGTAAACAGTGCTGCAATGAACATTCGTGTGCACGTGTCCTTATAGTAGAACGATTTGTAATCCTTTGGATATATACCCAGTAATGGGATTGCTGGGTCAAATGGAATTTCTATTTCTAGGTCATTGAGGAATCGCCACACTGTCTTCCAGAATGGTTGAACTAATTTACACTCCCACCAACAGTGTAAAAGTGTTCCTATTTCTCCACATCCTCTCCAGCATCTGTTGTCTCCAGATTTTTTAATGATCGCCATTCTAACTGGTGTGAGATGGTATCTCAATGTTGTTTTGATTTGCATTTCTCTCATGACCAGTGATGATGAGCATTTTTTCATATGTTTGTTGGCCTCATGTATGTCTTCTTTTGTAAAGTGTCTGTTCATAACCTTTGCCCACTTTTGAATGGGCTTGTTAGTTTTTTTCTTGTAAATCTGTTTTAGTTCTTTTTAAATTCTGGATATCAGCCCTTTGTCAGATGGGTAAACTGCAAAAATTTTTTCCCATTCTGTTGGTTGCCGATTCACTCTAATGACTGTTTCTTTTGCTGTACAGAAGCTGTGGAGTTTGATTAGGTCCCATTTATCTACTTTGGCTTTTGTTGTCAATGCTTTTGGTGTTTTGGTCATGAAGTCCTTGCCTACACCTATGTCCTGAATGGTTTTGCCTAGATTTTCTTCTAGGGTTTTTATGGTGTTAGGTCTTATGTTTAAGTCTTTAATCCATCTGGAGTTAATTTTAGTGTAAGGTGTCAGGAAGGGGTCCAGTTTCTGCTTTCTGCACATGGCTAGCCAGCTTTCCCAACACCTTTTATTGAACAGGGAATCCTTTCCCCATTGCTTGTTTTTGTCTGGTTTGTCAAAGATCAGGTGGTTGTAGATATGTTGTGTTGCCTCCGAGACCTCTGTTCTGTTCCATTGGTCTATATCTCTGTTTTGGTACCAGTACCATGCTGTTTTGATTACTGTAGCCTTGTAGTATAGTTTGAAGTCCGGTAGTGTGATGCCCCCCGCTTTGTTCTTTTCGCTTAGAATTGACTTGGCTATGCGGGCTCTCTTTTGGTTCCATATGAAGTTTAAGGTGGTTTTTTCCAGTTCTGCGAAGAAGGTCATTGGTAGCTTGATGGGGATAGCATTGAATCTGTAAATTACTTTGGGCAGTATGGCCGTAAAATTTCAAATAATCTTTTAAGTACTTCAAAAAGAGAATATAGCTTAGATGAATGCAAGTTAGTAACAATTACTTTTAAATCCCTGCATGTACTGTACATAAAGTAATATATAAAACCTGAAGAATCTGCCTCTCCTAACAACATTTTAATACAATGTGTATTAGTACATTTTCACGCCTCTGATAAAGACATACCTGAAACTGAGCAATTTACAAAAGAAAGAGATTTATTGGACTTACAATTCCACATGGCTGGGGAGGCCTCACAATCGTGGCAGAAGGTGAAAGGCAAGGAGAAGCAAGTCACATCTTATGTGGATGGCAGCAGGCAAAGAGAGAGCTTATGCAGGGAAACTCTCATTTTTAAAAACCGTCAGATCTCGTGAGACTAATTCACTATCACAAGAACAGCACAGGAAAGACTCGATCCCATGATTCAATTACCTCCCATTGGGTCCCTCCCATGACACATGGGAATTGTTGGAGTTACAATTGACGAAGAGATTTGGGAGGGGACACAGCCAAACCACATCACAATGGTTCTCAGCCTTATCTGTACATAAGAATCATCTGGGGAGCTTTTAAAAATCTCAGTGTATAGTTGGATAAAGTGGCTCATGCCTGTAATCCTAGCACTTTGGGAGGCCAAGGTGGGAAATTTACCTGAGGCCAAGAGTTTAAAACCAACCTGGACAACATAGTGAGACCCCATCTCCATAAAATTAAAAGAAACATTGGCTGGCATGGTGGTGTGTGCCTATATACCAGGGCAGGAGGATCACTTGAGTCCAGGAGTTTGAGGCTGTGGTGAGTTATGATCCTACCACCAGCCTCAGAGTGACAGAGAAAAACCCAATCTCTAAGAAAAAACAAACAAACAAACAAAACCCCCAAAAAACACTAATATCCACGCTGCAGGCTACACCAATTCAATCAGAATCCCTGAGGGTGGTATCGGCAATTGTAAGAGTCTGGCCCTCCTAGGAGATTCCCGTGTATACCCAAGAGTGGCCACTCTAAAAACAGAAATTTTATTTTGTCATTTCTTCATTCCCTATTTTGTGAGAGCCTTTAGAAACATGCCACATAGCACCAAGGCAACCAATACCTACCTGGGCTCTACCCCAGTGAGTCTGAGGTCATTATTTAGCTGTACAGATTTTTGTTTTCCTAAAAGGAGGCTTAGAGGAATGTTTTAACTAAGTGTTGTCATTTGACTCACGGAACCCATTGAAGAATGATGTGTTTAAGAAAAATACAACTAAAGAAATGATGTTTTAACTAATCTACCAGAATTGGTTCAACAGTAACAGATTAATACCACCTGCTCTACAATTCTAATTTAAAAGCCAAATTCTAAGACTTTAAAATTAAGTTGTAATTTTTGGAGGGTTTGGTTCTAGTTCTGACTGACCTCATGGAAAACCACAGATTTTCATTTTATTTTAATAGAATGAACAAATGCAGTGTTTTACCTGGACACGAAGAAGGGAACAACAGGCACTGGGACCTGCTGTGGATGAAGAGAGAGGATAGGAAAACTCCCACTGAGTACTATGCTTATTACCTGGATGATGAAATAATCTGGGCCAGGCGCGGTGGCTCACGCCTGTATCCCAGCACTTTGGGAGGCTGAGGTGGGTGGATCACTTGAGGTCAGGAGTTCGAAAGCATCCTGGCCAACATGGTGAAACTCCATCTCTGCTAAAAATAATAATAATAATAATAAAATTAGCCAGGTGTGGTGACAGGTGCCTGTAATCCCAGCTACTCAGGAGGCTGAGGCAGGAGAATCACTTGAACCTGGGAGGAGGAGATCGCAGTGAGCTGAGTTCGCACCACTGCATTCCAACCTGGACAACAGAGCAAGATTCCGTCTTAAAAAATAGATTAATAATAATAATCTGTACAGCAAACTCACGTGACATGCAACTGACCTGTGTAACAAACCTGCACATGTACCTCTGAACCTACAGCAAACGTTTAAAAAAATGCAGTGTTTTACAGCATCTAATTTGTGCCAGGCATTTTGGTAGACCCTGGGGACACGATGACATGTAAGATACACAAAGCCACTGTTCTTGTGGTTCTGATCACTTAGCAGTAATGAGATGTGAATTCTGAGAATACACATAAAAGCCACAGACATTCTTCAACATTATTGAGAAATCCATCCTGGCCTACAGACTTGAAAAAGAAGAGCACTTAGCCCCAGATGTTACAATTTAACAGGTGGCTCTACATTATACTTTCCCTTATAGTAGATCACATACGTACTTCCCAGGAACGGACGTCATTGATAAATAATTATATAAAGCAACAAGTATTTTCCCAAGCAAGATTCAAATTATACCAAATGCCCCCACTTAGGCATAATTTTCTCTACTAGTAGCACCTCAGTGATGTGTCTGTTAAAAATATATGCTCTTTCTTTTATATTTAATAGGAAATGAAGTCAGCTTTGTCTTTAGGGCTAAATATGCCTTTTGGCTCTAAAGGCCAACATATTCCTGGGCATTCACTGGGTTACAACAGATTGACAGTGACTGAGTTGAAATAAGTCACAAGGATTTCTGAGCTGTCCTCCCCTCTCCCTGGGGATCTATACCCCAAAACACTTAATACTTGAAGGGAATGCCTGTATTGTTTCAAAAAATAATTTGACAGGTTTGATCTTCTTAGGTTTTTCTCCCCTTTTCTCTTCTGTTTCTCTTTCAAAGTGGTTATTATTTCAAGCAAAATTTTGACAATCTCCCTTTTCCCTTGAACTGCAACTGTATACTTCCTTTTTCTTAGAAAAAGAAAAGTCAGGGCCAGGGGCAGTGGCTCACATCTGTAATCCCAGCACTTTGGAGGCCGAGGCAGGCAAATCACCTGAAGTTCAGGAGTTTAAGACTAGCCTGGCCAATGTGGTGAAACCCCGTCTCTACTAAAAATACAAAAAATTAGCTGGGTGTTGTGGTGGGCACCTGTAATTCTAGCTACTCAGGAGGCTGAGGCAGGAGAACTGCTTGAACTCGGGAGAAGGAGGCTACAGTGAGCCAAGATCGTGCCATTGCACCCCAGCCTAAGCAACAAAATAATTGAAACTCCATCTCAAAAAAAAAAAAAAAAAGAAAAGAAAAGAAAAAGTCAGGCTCCCACAAGGTAGGTCCTCTGCATTATCAACCTCCTGGGTGGTAGCCACTCAGGAAGGTGGTACAGGAGAAATGTACAAGACGCACAGGATGCCCACACTGCTGCTGATTAACAGAGATTGAAAATCAGTTCTTTCTTCCACATCTCCCAAGCTCCAGCTTCATTTAACTAGGTTTTCTAATTTGGAGATAGATAATTATCAAGTGACTTCATAAAAGATGACACACATGGAGAGTTTCTACTGGATATCTATAGTAATGTTGCTGATAAAATAAGGCCTGACTCATTTCCTGAATTATTTATAAATTCAGTTGCTGAAAATAAACCCAGCATCATAGGCAGTACACTGCTTTTGATCTGGTGATTTGTCAACGAAATTTTCATGAATTGCTGGGGTTGGAAAGAAACACATCGTTCTGGCTTTCTTGGCCCTAATTCAAAATGTGAATATTCACATGCTACACTATAGGTTGGCAAACTTTAAATAATTAAAGATTTGAAAATATTTTGTAGTTTTTATGAAAGAGACTTATCTTGACAATGAAAATTCTATAACGCTTCTTGGCCTTTTGGCCAAGATCAGGTGAAAACGCTACACAAATACATGTTTCTGGACTTTCATTAAATCTCTGAGCCAATTTTTAAAAATCACATCTTCCATCAGTGAAAACGTTTTTAGGTACATAATTCCTATATATACACATACATACATATATGTAGATATACACACATGTATATGTATGAATGTATATAAACACACACAAATACAAATTTTAGGGAGAAGTAAAAATACAAGCAGAAGTCCTAGCGTTTTTTTTTTTTTTAATCCCAGTGTATATTGTCTTGGAATCACTAATCATGCCAAAGTTATTGTATCTTAGACGTAATAATAATAACTGACATTTATTGAATACATATAATATGCTGTACTATACCAAGTACTTACATATATTATCTCATTAAACCCTCAAATGAATTGCTATGGTCCGAATGTTTACATCCCCTCAAAATTCCTGTGTTGAGATCTAGTCACTAACATGGTAGTTTTGGATATGGGGCCTTTGGGAAGTTATAGGTCAGGAAAGTGAAGCCCTTATGAATTGGGATTTAGTGCCCTTATAAAAGAGATCCCAGGTTGGAAGCAGTGGCTTACACCTATAACCCTGACACTTTGGAAGGCCAAGGCAGGAGGGTTACCTGAGCTCAGGAGTTCAAGTCCAGCCTGGGCAATATGGTGAAACCCTATCTTTACCAAAATACAAAAATTAGCTGGGTGTGGTGGCACACACCTGTAGTCCCAGCTCCTCGGGTGGCTTAGGCAGGAGAATTGCTTGAGCTTAGGAGGTTGAGGCTGCAGTGAGCCCAGATCCTGCCATGCACTCCAGCCTGGGCAACAGAGAGAGACCCTGTCTCAAAAAACAACAAAAAAGAAAATCATAAAGGAGACCCCAGAGAGATGCCCTGCCCCTTCTACCACATGAAGACACAGCTAGGAGGAGCCAGGTATGAACCCCAAGAGGGCCCTCAATAGGCAATGAATCTGCTGGCACCTAGGTCTTGCACTTGACAGTCTCTGGAACATTGAAAAGTAAATTTCTGTTGTTTATAAGCCACCAGTCTATGGCATTTTGTTAGAAGAGCCTGAATAGAAAAAGACAGAACTGGGCAAAGCAAATAATACTATTTCCCCCATTTTATAAATGAAAGTTGCTCAAGGACACACTACTAACAAATCGTTTCACTGAGGCTGACGTTTACATGGTTTGAATCCAGAGGTCATGCTTATAATCACCATTCTGCCAAAGTGATCTTAGTTTCTGCCACATATTTTTAACTTCACTTCCTTTATGTTTGAAAAATTATCAGATAATAAATGAATGTGGTTGAAAAGATCAAAATAGTAAAAAAAAAAAAGTACAAAAGGAACAGGAAAAGTCTCCCTTTCTTTCTAATGGAATTTTTAAAGTAATTGGCCAAAAGATCCTAGATACTGTGATGTCAAACACGGGAAGCATTATTTTTTTTCTCAGGAGTACAGCTAAATTGTATTTGCCTCGTGTTTGGAGCTCTGTTTCTGGTAATGACAGAGTGTCTCATATCAGACCAAACCTCCTGCAGATGACAATTATGACCTCTGGGCAAAATATAAAAAACAACTATCTGAAGGCACTAGAAAGAAAAGAAGAGCAGGAAGACACTGGTTTAAGTTATGAAGATAATTTGGCTTCACATTGTTGGAAAGATAGGAATATTGTAATATATTGTAATAACCTTTACTGATAATTATGAATGTTCTTTAATATTACACTAAAATTTGACAACTGGTAATTTTTTTTTTTTTTGAGACGGAGTTTCACTCTTGTTGCCCAGGCTGGGGTGCAATGGCACATTCTCGGCTCACCGCAACCTCCGCCTCCTGGGTTCAAGCAATTCTCCTGTCTCAGCCTCCCAAGTAGCTGGCATTACAGGCATGTGCCACCACGTCTGGCTAATTTTTTGTATTTTTAGTAGAGATGGGGGTTAGTTGCAATGTGTAATCTGAAACTGTATCATATTCTGCTGTATTTCATATGCTATTCTATTAAAATCCATTGTTTTATATTGTACTTTAAATGAATATTTATGTATGCTTTCCCATTTATTCTTTATAATACTAAAAGGTGAGCTCTTCATATTCCTACATTACAGATTAATGTTTTAAAGTTTGTACAGTAAGGTATACTGATCATTTCCTTAAAAAACACATAATCTCATGAGGGCACCAGGTAAAACTACAAAATATATGTATCAGCTATGACTTTGCTACTATAAACCTTTACTCAGCTTGATCTTTTCAATAACAGACTGTATTCAAATACTAATAGCATATGAAAATAAGAAGAACAAATGTGATTCAAGAACATTTTCTAGCCAGGAACAGTGGCTCACGCCTGTAATCTCAGCACTTTGGGAGGCTGAGGCGGGCAGATCACTTGAGATCAGGAGTTCAAGACCAGCGTGGCCAACATGGTAAAACCCCATCTCTACTAAATACACAAAAATTAGCCGGGTGTGGTGGCATGCGCCTGTGATCCCACCTCCTCTGGAGTCTGAGGCAGAAGAATTTCTTGAACCTGAGAGGCAGAGGTTGCAGTGAGCCAAGATTTCACCACTGTACTCTAGCCTACGCAACAGAGTGAGATTCTGTCTCCGAAAAAAGAACATTTTGTGATAGTAGGAGAGTTAGTTTCTTTTTTTGAAGACAGGGTCACCCCTGTCATCCTGGCTGGAGTTCACTGGCCTGATTACAGCTCAGTGCAGCCTGGACCTTTCTGGCTCAAGTAAGCCTCCTGAGTAACTGAGACCACAGCTGCACAGCACCATGCCTGGCTAATTTTTTCTTTTCTTTTTTTTTGAGAGATGAGGTCTCATTATGTTGCCCAGGCTGGTCTCATGCTCCTGAGTGCAGGAGATTACTGGCCTCAGCCTCCCAAAGTGCTGGGATTACAGGTGTGCCACCATGCCTGACCTGGAAGAGTTAGTTTCTAACTACTATACTATACTATAGACCTGGCCTCTGCAAATCTTGATGGCTAGTCCCTCAAATGCCCAAGTGATTTTTCTCTTTGCAATACAAATGGAAAACTACTTGAAGAAACAATCATGACCCTGATAGAGCGGTACAAAAAGAGCAATACTGCAAAATCTTGAGAAGTAGAATATATTTTGCTGCTTTTTTTTTTTTTTGTAAATTAATTTTTAGATAGGCACGAATCAGAGGCAAACCAACTGCACTGTCATCTGCTGCTTTTTTCTGAAGCTGCTAAAAGCACTAATGATCAGTAGATTAGCTAATGCCTATTCTTTGAGCAAAAGGAAGCATTATTCTATCGTGCCTCGTTTCTAACTATGACGAAGACTTTAATGAGGATAACTGGATGTCCTAGAGAAAAAAGAAAACATGAACAGGGAAGCAGGAAGTTACAATAAAATACCTTGCATGGATTTGCATAAGGTTCTGCAGCTTACTAGCTACGTGAGCTTCGGCAAATTGCCTTCCTTCACAGGGTGAGACAGAGTGCCTGTGGGCATAAGAGGAGATGTGGGCTGTTGACACTATTATCATCCAGGGAGGTTTCCACAGATTTGGGTAGGCTCAGGGATATAGAGGTAGGTTCACAGAACTGGCTATGGGAAACTGAGGAAGAAGAATTCCTTTGTTACAGGTTGAGCGGTGCCTTTCCAGTTCACATGTGCAAGCTATAACCCCCGCGGTGAGTGTATTTGGATAGAGGGCCTTTAAAGAGGTAATTAAGGTTAATTGAGATAGTAAGAGTGGAGCCCTGATCTGACAGGAAAGGTGTCTTTTATTTAAAATTGAAATTTAAAATTGAGATTCAGGGGGTACCTGTGCAGGTTTGTTACAAGGTTATATTGCATGATGTTGAGGTTTTGGCTTCTATTGATCCATCACCCCGATAGTGAACATGGTACTTCCAAAAGGAAGTTTTTCAGCCCTCGCCCACGTCCCTCCATCCCTCCTTTTGGAGTCTGCAGTGTCTATTGTTTCCATCTTTATGTTCCTGTGTACCCAAGATTTAGCTCTCACTTATAAGTGACAGCATGCAGTATTCAGTTTTCTGTTTCTGTGTTAGTTTGCTTAGAATAACAGCCTCCAGCTGCATCCATGATGCTGCAAAAGACATGATTTTGTTCTATTTTATGGCTGCACAGTATCCCGTGGTGTATATGTGTCACATTTTTCTATTCTGAATAGTGTTGTGATAAGCATATGAGTGCATTTTTGGTAGAAGTATTTATTTTCCTTTGGGTATATACCCAGTAATGAGATTACTGGGTCGAATGGTAGTTCTATTTTTAGTTCTTTAAGAAATCTCCAAATGCTTTCCACCATGGCTGAACTAATTTACGTTTTCACCAGCAGTGTATAAGCATTCCCTTTTCTCTGCAGCCTTGCCAACATCTGTTCTTTTCTGACTTTTTAATAATAGCCGTTCTGACTGGTGTGAGACGGTATCTTATTGTGCAGGGGTCCCTAGCTCTCGGGCCATGGACAGGTACTGCTCTGCAGCCTGTTAGGAACTGGGCCATACAACAGGAGGTGAGAGGTGGCCAGGGAGCATTACCATCCAAGCCCTGCCTCCTGTCAGATCAGTGATGGCATTAGATTCTCAGAGCAGCCAAACTCTATTGTGAACTCTGCATGCAAAGGATCTCTGCATGTTGAGTGTTCCTTATGCATGAAACTCTAATGCCAAATGCTGATCCAAAAAAGGTCAGGCACTCCTTTCACTGTGGTTTGGATTTGCATTTCTTTGATAATTAGTGATATTGAGTATTTTTTATATGTTGGCTGACCATATGTCTTCTTTTGAGAAGTGTCTGTTCATGTCCTTTGCCCATTTTTTATTTTTTTGAGACAGGATCTCACTCTCAGCCAGGCTGGAGGGCAGTGGCACGATCTCGGCTCACTGGAACCTCTGCCTCCCAGGCTCAAACAATCCTCCTACTTCAGCCTCCCCACCTCAGTAGCTGGGACCACAGGTGTGTATCACCATGCCCGGCTAATTTTTATATTTTTGGTAGAGATGGAGTTTTGCCATGTTGTCCAGGCTGGTCTCCAACTCCTGAGCTCAAGTGATCCACCCACCTCAGCCTCCCAAAGTACTGGGATTATAAGCATGAACCACCAAGCCTGGCAGCTCTGCCCAATTTTTAATGGGGTTATTTGTTTTATTCTTGTTGATTTGCTTAAGGTCTTTATAGATTCTGGATATTAGTGTTTGCTGGATGCATAGTTTGTAAATATTTCTTCTGTTCTGTAGGGTGTCTGTATACTCTGTTAATGGTTTCTTTTGCTGTGCAGAAGCTCCATAATTTAATTTAATTAGGTCTCACTCACCAATTTTTGCTTTTGTTGCATTGCTTTGAAGGACTAAGCCAAAAATTCTTTGTGTAGATGGATGTTCAGGAAAGTATTTCCTAGGTTTTCTTCTTGGATTGTTATAGTTTGAGGTCTTACACTTAAGTCTTTATTTCATCATGAGTTAATTCCCTTGTATATGGTGACAGACAGGGCCCCGTGTCATTCTTCTGCATTTGGTTAGCCAGTTTCCCTAGCACCATTTGCTGAAAAGGAAGTTGAAAAAATGGTCCTATAAGGAGAAGACATACCAGGGATGTTCTCACACAGAGAAAAGGCCATGTAAGGACACAGGAAGAAGATGCCATCTGCAACCCAGAGAGAGGCCTCAGAAGGAACCAGCCCTGCTGACACCCTGTTCTCAAAACTTAGAGCTTCCAGAGCTCTAAGGAAATAAATGTCTATTGTTTAAACTGCCCAGTGTGTGATATTTGTTATGGCAGCCTGAGCTAACACTCTGTCTTCAGTGCCCTCAACTCCATAGAAGATGGTTGATTTAGAAGAGAGAATAGAATTCTTACCCACTAGACAAGCGCTTAAGTGACAAGGCACCATGAACCCAAAGACCATAAACAGGAGGAGGCTAAGACCACAGACGTCTAGTTATACCCTGATAGAGCAGGTATTCTTTTTACTTATTTGGAGGGATAAGAAGGAGATACCACCTACCTTAGAACTAAGAGGGTTAAAAGCAATAGGGTAGGCCTCCTGATCTTGGAATTTTATGGACAATTTCTATCCCAGACCTGCTGAAAGCAGACGAGAATATTGTATTATGTTATTGCACTGATTAATATCTGTCCTTACTACTTTAACTACTGTTGGCTTTGTTTATCTTTGACACCTTCCTCGGGTAGGGCAGAGTATCTACATGAATTACTGGAAATTCTTCTGATTGGGAGATGGGTTTTTTCTTTCCATTTAATTATTCAGTCATTTATTCATATCAGTATGGATTCATGGATATTTATGCTTTTGGATATCATGCTGTGCTACTTTATTTATTTTATTGTTCATCTTGTTTCAGCTGTGGCCACTGGGAACTCTCTCAGTTGGTTCCTGCATCTCTTTGACATATGCCCATCATTTTGGGGTTATTTTGAACACTTTCTTATTTTCTGGCACTACCACATCCCTCAGGCTCATCTTGTATACTTCCTGCTCCAGTCCTAGAATCACCCATTTCTCCAAGAATCAATGGAGAATTGTCTTTTTTTGGAGGATGGTATTAGAAACCAAGATCTGACACTAGGTGTGCTCATTGCTTCTGGTGTGTTTTTGTTTCTAGTTTATCTTAGCTGACAGAGCAAGGAGATGTGTGCATACTCATTTGTGTACTTATCTATAGATGTTTCTATGTGTATCCATCTATATTTACATTAAGATAAACATGAGTTCATACTGATGTTTCCAGTGCTAACCCCT
This sequence comes from Sapajus apella, assembly GCF_009761245.1. Taxonomy (NCBI): domain Eukaryota; kingdom Metazoa; phylum Chordata; class Mammalia; order Primates; family Cebidae; genus Sapajus; species Sapajus apella. Next base: position 3,082,766 of record NW_022437058.1, on the reverse strand, counting down.
CCTTATCACACAGATCATCCTGGCCTCCTTCCCTTGCTTGTTTTCTCCTGCACCAACAGGGAGAAACTGGCTTCTACCATCTACCATCCATTTACTTAATTGTTCAATGATATCTTTAAAAAATGCTAAAAGTTTGTATCAGTTACTAGCATGGGTCTTTGATGTTCTAATTGTCCTAGGCTTGGACAGTAGAATCCCTTCCAAGCTGTGGCCTTTCACATCTCTGTCAATTGTGGAGCACTTCAGTGTTTTTTGGGACAAGGAGATACTCTGATTTCACCTAGTGTTTTTCTCTGTCTCAGACACTGAATCAATCATCTCTTCAAGGATCCTAAATTCCGTCTCTCGATTTTTGCAGCAGCTTTATTGAAGTATAATTCACAAGCCAAGTAATCCCCTCACTTAACATGTACAACTAAATGGTTTTTAGTATATTCTCAGAGTTTGTGCGACCACCATGCAATCGACTTAGGACATCCTTATCATCCCCCAAAGATGCTATGCACCTTTTAGATATCAACCCCTAGACTCCCCACCCCTCTTATCCTGAGACAATTAAGGTTTGTATTTTCAGGGCATGGTGCATGTGTTTGTATATTTGCATGTATGCATGTGTACATAATCAGCAACTATGAAATTGTCAGGGGAAGAAGCACTATCTGGGAAATCATGACCACGCAGGATCCAACGCAGAGGGTGAAGTTTCCAAATGAAATGATAACAGAAGAGCTTGATAAAACTCCCTACTGCTAGGGGTCAGAGTACTGGCAGGGAAGATGAAGCCCTTACAAACAATTAGGAAAAGCAAACAAAAGTCGTGATTAAGAACTTAGGTTTTTGGAGTAGAGTGTTCGAGTCCCAGCTTTCTAACTTATTAGCTATGTAACTTTCAGTAATTTACGTCTCTCTTTACTTGTCTGTATGATGCCTACTCTACTCCAGAGGACATGGAGCTCACAGGCACACATGGTTGCTACCTAAAATGAGACCTACAATAACCCTGGTGGGCATGGATTGCAGTGTCTGGTCAAGGAGTCTCTGCAGCGCAGAGTGAGAGAAGGTGTCTTCAAATATACCTTTTCTCTGGGGGTAGTGTCCTTGGGTGAAGCTTACTGGATCCCTTCAAGGCTCTAGAGATTGGATTTTCTGGATCTGACATCCAATCCCTCCTTTTGGAGATAAGATTAGGTGGGAAAAGACCTTCTGGAGTGAAAGGCCACCATGGGGGCTTATGATATTGTGATACACTAAGAAAGAGATATTTGGTCTTTGTCTTGGTTGATTTTGCATTGCAATAAAAGGATACCTGAGGCTGGATAGTTTCTAAAGAAAAGGGTTGAATATCCCAGCTTTCCCACTCTTTCACTCTTGCCATTTCTTCATTTTATTTTATTTTTTAAATTTTTTTAGTGGTAGAGTCTCACTATGTTGGCCACCTTGGCTTTGAACTCCTGGGCTCAAGCAATCCTCCCGCTTCAACCTCCCAGTGCACACTACCACATCTGGCTGTACGCTTCCCATTTCAAAAAACAAGCCCTACCCGCCTTTTCCCAACTGACACTCATTATTCCTCTTTCATACTTGACAAACTTTCACTGAAAAGTAGAAAGGAACCAGAGAGTATGACATTTTATTAAGTGCCTTAACACTTACTGAAAGGCTGTTCTAACTAGTAACTAAGAATACGAGCTTTGGCTGGGCCCAGTGGCTCATGCATATAATCCAGCATTTTGGGAGGCTGAGGCGGAAGGTCAGCTTGAGCCCAACTTCAAAACCAGCTTGGGCAACATAGTGAGACCCTGTTTCTAGCAAAAAAATTAAACTTAAAATTAAAAGATTAAGAAAAAGAACATGGGCTTTGGAGTCAGATGTATCAGGATTTGAATTCCAGCTCTATGCATTCCCAGATGCAGGCTTTGGTAAATAAATCTCAGTTTCCTCATCTATAAAATGGGGATAGTAATACCAGCTTGAAGGTTTTCTGAACATTAAACTAGATATCTTAAAGAGACTAACAAGGAAGTTGATAAATGGTAGCTAATATTTCTACTCTGTTCTTATTTCTTTCCTGGTGCCAAGTGTTTTACATACTTATCAGCCCAATAAGTGGGCATAATTATTCTCATTTTATAGGTGAAGGAATTGAAAGTAAAAAATTTGGCTGGGTGTAGTGGCTCATGCCTGTAATCCTAGCACTTTGGGAGGCTGAGGCAGGTGGATCACCTGAGGTCAGGAGTTTGAGACAAGCCTGGCCAACATGGCAAAACCTCGTTTCTACAAAGAAAAAAAAAAATTAGCTGGGCATGGTGGCATGTGCCCATAGTCCCAGCTACTCGGGAGGCTGAGGCAGGAGAATCACTTGAACCCGGAAGGTGAGATCATGCCACTGCCCTCCAGCCTGGGTGACAGACTCCATCTGAAAAAAAAAAAAAGAATTCATGAGGTGAAATAGATATTATATTAGTTATACTGTAGATAAGGAAGTGGAAGCATGAAGTATTTAAATAACTCATTCATGTCTCAAAGTGAAGCAATTATGGGGCAGGGATCCAAAGCCATGTCTATTTGATCTGGAATGTGTTAACTTCCTGATATTTCACAATTTGCTATTACTTGTCATTCCTGACAGGTTGTGATAGTGATGGTCATATTTATCAGCTACATTAATTTTTAAGAATCAACTTTGGTCACAGACCTGAGATATCTTCATGACTATTGTAAGTAAGGATGAGAGTCCCAGATGTTAGAGAAGGGGATAGTCCTCTATGTTGCATTTTTTCCATCTAGCTCTATGCCCTTAGAAACAATGGGTGGTCCTTTGTTTTCTTCTATAACCCAAACAATCTATGATTATCTTTCTGCAGTCGTCCTAGTCAATTAGTATTATCTGAAGTTACATTATTTTAAATAGCACTGTCAGGAGCTCTGTATAACAGTGTTTTTTACTGTTTTCTTTAAATTTACAATCTATTGATGAACCAACATAAAGATATCAAAAGATAAAGATATCATGAGGCAGGCAGCCCAGCCCCTAGCCTTTAGACCTTCCTTGGACCCACCCTCTTCAGCCCAGGAATCTGCCTCCCACTGCCATTCATGGCACCCAGTCTCAGCCTCAACTTTGCTCCAAGAATGGAGCAGGCGCCAACAGCAGGGAGAAGCCAGGCAGCAGGAGCAGGCACATCTGAGCCTGTGGGGGCATGCGGGGCCTTCTGGGGCCCCAAGAGTGCAGGGATGTCTGGGTCTGCAGCCGTGGTTTCGGTGGCTGCAGCTGCCCCCAGGAGGGCAGGTCTCCTATTCCTGGCCTTCCAAGAGCACAGAGAGGCTCAGATCTGCAGCCACAACTTGGGCAGGGCTCCTGCCTACTCTGTGGAGCAGGAGGCCCAGGTCTGCAGCTCTGCTGCAGAGGCACCTGGGGAACTCCCATCCCAACTCGGAAGGGGTGGGTCTGTTGCTTGTCCCTGGATCCCACCAGAGGGTGCAGCCCTGGCCATGCCTCTCTGCTGCAGCAGCAGGCCGTCTAGAGCAGCCACTGCCATCACTAGTGTAGTGAATTTTCATTGATTTTATTTTGTCTTGGCATCCATTTCGAATATGTTTAACTTTCTCACATGAGAAGCCGGGCAATCACCTTTGACCCAGTTTCCAGTTCTCTGCTTCCTCCCAGTTCTCTGCTTCCTCCCAGTTCTTCAGTGTGATCCATCCAGGTAGCTGCCTAATGCAACTGCCTCCTGGTGACCATCTCCCTATGGGGGTAAATGCAGCCTGCTTGACTCACCTGTTGACCTCCATAACCCACATGGACTGTGTACATGGGCTCCAGTGACTACCTCACAGTGACAGGGTGACTGCATGGAACTTGTGCCTGCTTGCTCTAAACCCACCAATTAGAACTCCCATGCGTAACTGCTTGGGTAACACCCTGGACCCCAATAGAGGCTTTAGCTCCACAGGTATCACCTTCTTTGCTCCCTTTCCACTGGCTGGCTCCCGCCAGAGAGGGTGCAGCCCTGGCCATGCCTCCCTGCTGCAGCAGCAGGCTGTCTGGAGCAGCACCTCCAAATTTACCCTCCCCCTGAAGACAAGACCAAATTAGAAAGAAACCAAAACAATAAAAATCACAACACCCAGCAGTCAGTGAACATCATCATCAGAAAAGAGGAAAGATACAAAGGAAGCAAAGTTTTTCGTTGCTGTAAACTTCAAGAAAAATTCCCTTTATGGAACTTTACTAAAGATAGAATAGAATGTGGGCTGCCCATGGTGGCTCACGCCTCTAATCACAGCATTTTGGGAGGCCGAGGTGGACGGATCACTTGATGTGAGGCATTCGAGACCAGCCTGGCCAACATGGCGACACCCGTCTCTACTAAAAATAAAAAAAATTGGCCAGGCGTGGTGGCACGTGCCCGTGGTCCCAGCTACTCAGGAGGCTGAGGTGGGAGGATCATTGGAGCGTGAGATACCCGAGAGTGCAGTGAAATGAGATCACACAACTGCACTCCAGCCTGGGCGACAGAGCCAGAACCTGCCTCAAAAAAAAAAAGGTGCCTTCAACATCATTCTACAGCAGATGCAGTAATGGAATTCAGTCTATGTTTTCTTTTTACATTGGGTAAAAGGTGAGGACATAATGAAGGATGTTTTGCTTAGGACTAACAATTATAAGAAATTTGTATGGCAGGCACTAGGCATATGCTCATAACAGCACGCCTTTCAAACAGTATCCTTGAATACAAGCTTTCCCATTAGAGATCTGATAAAAGCTAGGTAGCAAAAATTCTACTACAATGTGCTTTGATGAGTACCTACACACTAAATTGACATCCTGAGTTGCTGGAAGAGCTACATACTCTAAATCCTATCTCAGACTACGGCTTATTTGAACCCCTTGTAGGACTCTGTTCCATCCCGGAAGAGCCATCGTACACCTACCCATATGAGCGGGTGGGCTGGAGAACTCCTTTCCTTGTTTGCTGTTCTCATCCCCTTCCTGAACGCCACGTAGTAAACATCACTTATGCTTATCAGGCACGCTTAACCAGCAACATGGGATACATGAGCATGTCAGTGTCCCATGATGGGCTGCCACACTTTCAGCCAACTTGAGGAGACAAAACATTGTTCATTTTTGCATCTTTCTTAACACAGGACCGCAGCATGGTCCAGGGAATACAGAGAGACAATTCCCTCCGGTAGTTCTTACAGAAAAGCTTTCCCTGAACTATTCCATAGCCTTGGAAAACTTTCTTTCCTTCTGTGTTGGACAAACCATCAAACATCGCGGCGGAGAATGGGGCAAGGCCTCGGGTCAAGGGGCCGGGGCGGGGCGGTGAGGGGCGGGCACACGCTCCAGAGGGCGGGGCCAGGCTGGAGTCAGGTTGCAGGGGCGGACCGCAGCTGCGGGTCGGCGCGCCGTGCGCGTGCGCGCGGCAGGTCGGCGCCAGGCGGGGGCGGAGCGACAGTCGCAGGCCCACGCCGTAAACAGACAACATGGCGGCCGCGGTGGCGACTGCACCTGGGACATTGGGATCCCTGCACGCTGGCGGCGTCCGCCTGGTAGCTGCTTGCAGTGCACGGCTCTGCCGGGGGTTGAGGCTTCCCGGCTTGTTGGCGGGCCGGCGGGTGGGCCCGGCAATCTGGGCCCAGAGCTGGGTGCCTGCGGCCGGGGGTCCCGCCCCAAGAAGGGGCTACAGCTCTGAGGTGAAGACGGAGGACGAACTACGGGTGCGGCACCTGGAGGACGAGAACCGAGGTGAGGTGCGAGCGCGGGACAGGCGCGGTCGCCCACAGGACGGGCAAAAGGTGCAGCGTCCGCTCGTAGGACGTGGGGTCGAGGTTTGGCAGGCGCTCCTAGCCTGGGTCCCTCCCCTTCCTTACCTCCCCACTCACCCCAGCGTGGGCCGTTTCCTTGTGCACCTTCTTGCTTTCAATACTTAAACGGGTACTCCGGAGCAGCTTACCTGTAAAGTGACCGCATTCCTCGCGGCAAACAGAAGTGCAGCTTACGCCCTCCGCTCCAGACAAGCCAAGGTCAATGTATACCCTGGGTATTTAATCCTTACTACCAGGCTTTATTCTTGCTGTGTAATGGCTTTCCGTAAACTCAGCTGTTAGTGGTGGAGTTGTAAAAGCTGCAGTGAAACTGCGTTTTATTATTACGAAGAATTTTGAATTTGAAGCTGCTCAGCTGGAACAGTTTTTCGTCTTGTTCACTTTATCTTAGAAAGTTAGTCTTGAGGGACTATTCCACTTCATTTAAACAATTTTGAGCACTTTGTTATTTTGCTGTGCTCTGAACAGAATGTGGATGGTATTGTTCTTGCCCATGAGCTCCCTACTGTGGGAGGAGACATCATTAGTAGCAGTACAATACAGAGGATGGAAGGCTTTGAAGGAGGTTGTCTTTTCTAGGGAATACTGTTAAAGCTCAGTTCCTTTCACTGGCAGTGAAGGGAAAAGCTAAAAGGGTCGTGAAGGGTGGAACAGCAGTTTACCCGGTGTAAGCCAGAGGACCAGTCTTAATTTTGACATGCTTTTGTTGAGCATCTATAATCTGTTAAGCAGAAATAAAAAGCGCGTAAGCCATGGTTGCGGTTAGTATAGTGAAGCAGATCCTGGTTTTTGGTAGGCGGTGTGAACTTCGAAGGCATGGTAAGAGGAAAGGGCTGTAATATCTGCAGGGTTTCGTCATATGAAAGGGTGGTCCAAGGCATTCTTTAATAGGCAGTGGATTTTGCCATTTGCGAGGGTTCTTGGGCAGACTTCTCTTAACTATCTCAACATGTAAAACAGGAAAAATAATACCAACCTTATAGGTTTGCTGTGAAGACGAGATGAGATTGTTAATATAAATTGCCACTATCTAGCCTGTAGCAGATGCTCAGTAGTGTGGTGAATTACTTTACTCCTTTCTTGTTTATTATTACAGACAGAGACAAGAACATGGTCAAAGCATGGAGATGTGAACATGTATGATGTATTTGGGAAGTAACATAAGGCAAGTGTGGCATGATAAACAGAATAGTAAGAAATTCAGCTGGAAGTGTAGATTGGCACTGGAGTGAGTACAGCTTGAATGCCACCATCTTTTGGGTAAGCTTAGTCATGCTAGGACTTCACTTCCGTTAAGTGTACCAACAATATGTTAGATATAAAGGGATTGCAAATACAGCTACTAATATGCACCATATTCTATTTTTCTTTTTTTTTTTTTTGGTCTTTATAACTTGAATAAAATTGAAAATACATTTATGCAAAATGTCTGGCAAGACATTGAGTTATGATCTCAATGGACCAAAAGAGAGAATATCAGATAATAAAAGACAATAAACGAAATGTTTTTTGAATGTCAACGTTCTTTTTTTTCTTTGGCCTTCATTTCCTGATAAGATAGAACACCATGGTTTCTTAAAGTTGATCCCACCTCTTTTGAGGTTTGGCAAGAATGAAGACTCAGGCTTGGCTAACATTGCTTATGCTTTGCTTTGTTTTACTGTTAAACCAGCAATAAGCAATGCAAAGAAAAACATGAGGCCCAACAGGTGAAGGAGTTTCCTGGATGCCTTTGTTTCTCTTAGAGGTTGGTCAAAATTTGGTGCTGTCAGCAGCCCCTAAGGAATATGATTGATAACTCTCCTAGTCATAGAAACCCCAAACAGCATGCAGCACTTTAGGTGGGATGGGGTTCCATGTTTGTCATTTGTAATCTGCTATCTGAGCACCATATTTGTAATTTGCTTTGGGAGACATAGCTCTATAACCAAATTTTCTTTCTTTTTCTTTCTTTTTTTTTTTTTTTTTTGAGACGGAGTCTTGCTGTTTCACCCAGGCTGGAGTGAAGTGACGTGGTGCGATCTGGGCTCACTGCAACCTCTGCCCTTGCCCCCGTCCTGTTGCCTGCAGGGCTTTCTTAACTGTTGGGCATCTCATAGTCCATCTCCTTGCCACTGGACCTGAGCTCTGCCTTTTTCTGTTCTTTACTTTTTGTAGGCTTTTGCACACACTTTCTGTAATGACTCCTCCCCTTCCCCTGTCAGCCTTCCTGCAATTTGGCATAATTATGACCCTTTTCAAAAATCATCTTTTTGAACCGTGTCAGAACAACTTCTGGCAGAAATGGAGCAAACAAACCATTGCATAGTGCAGATCGTCCTTGATACCTGTTCCTTCCTCCTTTTTCACATCTAGATTGTCATCAGGTCTTCTTGTGTTTGAAATCTTTCCATGTGTTTCTTTACTGACAGCATCCTTGTCCGAGCTCATCAAGTGAACTGCTGCAGAGGTAGCAGGTTTTTCTGTGTCTACTGTCTTTTCTTATTTAAGAAGTTGATTCCTTTTGTATGTTTTTTTTAATGTTTAAAACATGTTTTTATATATTTTATAGTATGTAAATTATATCAATAAATATATGTATTTGATGTGTATGTATGTATTTTTAAATATTTAAAATTAAGATTTAATCTCATCTATATTGAGATGTAAATCGTATACCGTAAAATTCAAAATGTAGAGTTGTTTTTAGTATATTCGCAGTTACGCTTTGTCAACTCAAGCCAATTTTAGAACACTTATCAGATCAAAAATAAACCCTGTAGTCTTTAGCAGTTACTCCCTACTTCCCTGCTTATCCCTCCCCCCTTAAAAAACCCACATTTATCTACTTTTTGTCTCAATAGATTTGTCTATTCCAGGCATTTATATAAAAGAATAGTATAATAAGTGGTGTTTTTGTGCCTTCCTTCACATAGCATTATATTTTCAAGGCTGATCCTTGTTGTAGCTTGTACCAGTATCTCTCTCTTTTTAATGGCCAAGTAATAGGTATGGATATATTACATTTTGTTAGTCTATTCGTTATTGATATACATTTGGATTATTTCCATTTTTTGGATAATATGAACCATGCTTCGGATTATTTCCAAGAAACTATTGCCTAACCCAAGTTTATAAAGATTTACACTTACGTGTTTTCTTCTATGAGTTTTATGTTTTTTGCTGTTACGTTCATTTGTGACTATAATCCAATTTTGAGTTAATTTTTATATATGGTGGGTAGTAAGAGGTCTAACTTCATTCTTTTACTTGTGGATATCTAGTTGTCCTGGCAACATTTTTGGGAAAGACGAGTCTTTCAATATTGAGTTGGCTTGGTACCCTTGTTGAAAATTAATTGACCATAAATGTAAGGGATTACTTCTGGATATTCAAGTCTATTTCATTGATCTGTGTATCTATCCTTATGCTAGTACCAAACTGATTTCTGTAGCTTTGTAGTAAAATTTGAAATTGGATAGCATGAGTTCTCCAATCTTGTTCTTTTAAAGGAGTGTTGGCTATTACGGGACTCTTGCATTACCATGTGAATTTTAGGATCAGCTTGTGAATTTCTGCCAAAAAAAAACTACTGTGGGATTTTGATAGGGATCACATTGAATAGGTAGATTAATATGGGGAGTATTGTCATCTTAACTTAAGTCTTCCAATCTATGATCATGAAGTTTTTTTCCATTCAACAGTGTTTTGTAGTTTTCAGTGTACAGTGTACAGGTTTTACACTGTTTTAGTTAAATTTATCCCAAAGTATTTTATTGAGTTGTAAATACAATTTTTCTTAATTTCATTTTCAGATTTCTCATTGTATAGAAATTACAAAATAAATTGATTTTTGCATATTGGCTTGTATCATACAACTTTGCTGAACTTGTTAATTTGTCCCTAATAGTTTTTTTTAGCGAATTTCTTAATATTTCCTATGTACAAGACTGTGTCTTTTGCAAATAAATAATTTTGTATTCAGTTGGCTCTACTGTTCAGTTAGATCTAGTTGATTGATGGTGGTGTTCAATTCAACTATACTCCTACTGATTTTCTGCCTATTGGATATGTCAATTTCTAATAGAAGTATGTTAAACTATGCAACTATAATAGTAGGTTTGTCTGTTTGTCCTTGCAGTACTATCAGTTTTTACCTCGCATAGTTTGATGTTCTATTGTTTGGTGCATACATATTTAGGATTATTATGTCTTGCTGGAGAAATGACCCCCTTTTTATTTTGTAAGGCTTTTGTTTATTTTAATAGCTTTTGGGGTACAAGTGGCTTTTGGTTACAAGTGGATGAATTGTATAGTGGTTAAGCCTGAGATTTTAGTGTACCTGTCACTGGAGTAGTGTACATCATACCCAGTATGTAGTTTTGTATCCCTCAACCTTATTGCCCTACCCCTTTATGAGTCTCCAATGTCTGTTACACCACTGTTTGCCTTAGTGTACCCACAGCTAGCTTAGCTTTCACTTCCTTTTTTTTTTGAGACGGAGTCTTGCTCAGTCGCCCATGCTGGGATGCACTAGTATGATCTTGGCTCACTGCAACCTCTGTCCCCCAGGTTTTTTTTTTTTTTTTTTTTGAGACGGAGTTTCGCTCTTGTTACCCAGGCTGGAGTGCAATCTCAGCTTACCGCAACCTCCGCCTCCTGGGTTCAGGCAATTCTCCTGCCTCAGCCTCCTGAGTAGCTGGGATTACAGGCACGTGCCACCATGCCCAGCTAATTTTTTGTATTTTCAGTAGAGATGGGGTTTCACCATGTTGACCAGGATGGTCTCGATCTCTTGACCTCGTGATCCACCTGCCTCGGCCTCCCAAAGTGCTGGGATTACAGGTGTGAGCCACTGCGCCCGGCTGTCCCCCAGGTTTAAATGATTCTCCTGCCTCAGCCTCCCAAGTATCTGGGATTACAGGTGACCACCACTATGCCCGGCTAATATTTGTATATTTAGTAGAGACGGGGTTTCACCATGTTAGGCTGGTCTCAAACTCATGATCTCAGGTGATCTGCTCACCTTGGCCTCCCAAAGTGCTGGGATTATAGGCGTGAGCCACGAGGCTCGGCCTTAGCTCCTACTTCTGATTGAGAACTTACAGTGTTTGGTTTTCCTTTCCTGGATTACTTCACTTAGAGTAATGGTCTCTAGCTCCATTGAGACCTTGAGTGGTGGTTCATTGAGAACTTTAGTTAAGTTGACTTTAGTCATTTAACTCAACTTTAGTTCAGAAAATAGGTGAAACCAGCTGGGCATGGGAGTACCTGCCTATAGTCCCAGCTACTCAGTAGGCTGAGACGGGAGGATTGCTTGAGCCCAGGACTTTGACGCTGCAGGGAGCTATGATGGAGCCACTGCACTCTAGCCTTGGTGATACAAGACCCTGTCTCTTTAAAAAAAAAAAAAAAAAAAAAGTGTGTGAACCTGTTTTTTGTAACAAACAGAACATATAATCCATTTATGTAAAATAGCAACAACAAGCCAAATGGTAATATACAACTCTATTTCTGTATGTAAATACGGTAAACATTTTCTGGAAGGTTACATGTAACTGTGATACCTGTGGCTTCCTCTGGGGAATGAGTTGGGTCTAGGGAAGAAGGACTTTCACTTTGGGTGTATTTTTTCAATTTTGTATAAGCAAAATGTATTCCTTTTTTTAAGTCTCAGCAAAGTTGTTAAATTCATCTTTCAGTTGTGTGAGCCTTATAGAGCAGGGTTAATGCTGTAATGTGACCTTATTACAGATTCACTGAATATTTTTGTGCGTTTTGTGAAAAGTTAGGGAAAGTTTAAAACAGGAACTTAAGATTGGCATGTAAATGCCTAAGTTTTTCTGAGTTTGATAAACTTGTCTAGGTTATGTGAGGAAGTTGCATGATAATTGAATTCTTGAGAAGTGATTGAATTGTGAATTAAAGTGAGACAATTATAAAACAACAATTTTAGACTCTCCTGAATAAAGCTAAGGTTTTATTCCATTTTGGAGTACCAGAAGGCTACAGATATATTTGATGGTACAGTTGTTACAGACTAGATGATTTATTTCTGATTGCAGAGCTAATTTCTAGCTTCTTGAAGTAGAAGTACTCAAAACATTGAGTCTCAGATATGGGACCAAAACTGCTGGAATTGACTGTGATAGAAACATTTTGATGGCATTTTACACTTCAGTAATGATGTCAGCAATATCATATCTAGCAGAAATTATGGTAAAACTTTAGTACTTATTGCATGAGAAGTGTTCATCCTAGAAGGGAGGATGATTGGGTGCTCATGTTCATTTGATTCTAATACAGTCCCATGGAGCGTGGAACTGTTAGTATCTTAATAGAGTAAGAAACTGAGGTTCAGAGAGGTTAAGTAACTTGCCGAATAACTAGTAAGTGGCAAACTGGGATTCCATCCCCAGCAGCCACACCTGAGCCTGCATTCTTAGCCCTTGTAGGTGGTATCAACTTGGATGTCTGAAAGGCATTTCGGATTTGCTTTAATTCAGAACAGAACTCATGAGCTTTACTCCCCTCCACCCTCACCTTGGTATTTTTTATGATTTTGTCTCATTAAATGTCGTCTTCTTTCATCCAATTGCTGAAGTCAGAAACGAGGTAAATAATCCTTAACACTTTCTTCCAGTTAAATCAGTCCTCAGTCTAGGTATCATTAACTCATTTAAAATTTTGAATAGTTCTTGAATCCTTTCACTTTCCTTTACTTCTACGGCTGCCAATCTCAGCCAAACCTGTTATCCGTTGATTGGACTCGAATTGTGTCTTGAAACTCCCACCCGTATCTCCTTCTGGTATGATCTCCAAGTATAGAATCTATTTCCCCTCAGTTTTATATGTGCATGTGTGTATGTTTATACCTGTGTAAACTCCTTCAATGGTTACTCCTTGTTCTTAGGATAAAGGCCAGACTTTTTAGCAGGATATTTCTGGCCGGTATGTGCTTACCTCTCTGCTTTCATTGGTAACACTCTTCTCCCCCTAGTAGGTGACAGGACGTTCAGTTGGGACCATGACTAGTTTATGCTTTTCCTGTGTTTCCTCTGCCTGGCAGTCAGCGCACCTCTTTCACTCTCACTTTAACTCTTACTCATCCTTCCACCCTCCACTGTCTTGGGTCAGCTTTCCCTGACCATCTCCTTTTGCCCTAGATCGTTGTTAGTTTCGGTTTCAAGTTACTATAGCACCACTTATAGCTTGTAAAGCATTTTGAATTGATTATTAATGATTTTTATGATTATTAATGTTTGTATTTCCCTTCTGGACTCTAGTTCCTTGGCTGCTGATCACCATCATACTACTCAGTATGTTTGAATGAATGGACACATTTAGTCTTAGCTGCTTGATTTTCTTCCTGAGGAAACTGAAGATTGAACAATATAACATAGTTTTGTTCAAGTATAGAGTTAGATTGCCACTTAATAGCTGAAGGAAGTTACTTCACCTCTCCAAGTCTCCATTTCTTTATCTGTTAACTAAGGATAAAAATAGTGCCAACTTCTTGGGTTGTGGTGGGGACTATTTGAGTTAATTCACTTAAAGCACCTAGGGTAGTGCCTAAGGCCTACTGGTGGTAGCTGTTGTCAGTAGTATTGGGATCTACCCAAGGTTGTTCCCAAGGTTTAATACAGAGCTTATCAGATACCAGTCCTTTATGCTTTTCTCATTCCAAATGAGAGCATTTGGAATTCTTGCAAACTGATTCTTTTGTGAGCAGAAGTTCATCTTTATACTTAAAAAATGGGTCTGCACAGTTTCTTGCACAGTGAAGGCATGTTATATTTTGTTGTCTTCAGTTTAACTCAGTTGCAAATAAGAACCATACCCACCTCTGACTCAGTGGAAGGTATTTCTGATACACAGTGAAAAATTTGTTTACTTCAGGAACAAGAAAGTTAGTAGAGGTTGTACAAAATTCTGCATATCAAATTAAGGTCTTTGAAGTTAGCTATTTTGAAATAAATAATGAAAGGATTTTAAGTAACAGGTGCATCTTTGCATAGTATTGCTTTTAGAAAATTGGTGACTGAAAGGAATGGGAGGCTGGGTTTAGATGATGGTCTTTGATTAAAAAATGGTGCAGTTTGGAGTGATAGCTGGGGTTGTGGGACACATAGTGAACTTTGTTTTTTATAGATTGAGTTGAAAGTACTTGTTGGACGTCTAAATGGAAATGCCCTCAGGTTAAGTATATCAGAGAGAAATCAGGACAGAAGCCTGGGATAGAATTACCGAAAACTATGTAGTATGACCAAAAAAAAAAAAAATTGAGATTTTTTTTTTTTTGGAGATGGAGTTTCATTCTTGTTGCCCAGGCTGGAGTGCAATGGCGTGATCTAGGCTCACTGCAACCTCTGCCTCCCAGGTTCAAGTGATTCTCCTGCCTCAGCCTCCTAAGTAGCTGGGATTACAGGCATGCACCACCATGCTCAGCTAATTTTGTATTTTTAGGAGAGACGGTGCTTTCTCCATGTTGGTCAGGCTGGTCTTGAGCTCCCAATCTCAGGTGATCCACCTGCCTCGGCCTCTCAAAGTGCTGGGATTACAGGTATGAGCTACTGCGTCTGACCTAAAAAATCGAGATATTAACAACTGGCATCCTAGCAGAAAGCAAATGATGTAATACCTGAATGTGACAAGGTTTATTAGCTGTTACTTCTGTATCTGCTTGAAGATGATGAAACCACATTTTAAATAGTATCCTTTAACTTAAAATTTTCATTAATAGATGTGGTCTTCCCTCTAGTTTGAGTTAGTGATGTAAAATTTACCAAGACATTGCAAATTACCTTGGCGCTTAAGAAGAGTTAAATTGAAGGGAACATGGTGTCATGAATTTCTTTGATTTGTTAGGTTCAAAGTTAGCTAGATGTGATGTAGAGTCTGTGTTCTTTAAATGCCTCACTCACTCAAGTGCTTGTTGTTTTTTTCTCCTTTAACTAGGAATTGTGGTGCTTGGAATAAACAGAGCTTATGGCAAAAATTCACTCAGTAAAAATCTTATAAAAATGGTGAGTGTAAAGATTAAACTGTTTACTTCTAATATTAAGATACCTTATTGTCATCAATATAAAAACATTTTTTTGGTCTCTTTTTCCTCTTATGCTTCGTCTTTCTGTTTAGCTATCAAAAGCTGTGGATGCTTTGAAATCTGATAAGAAAGTACGGACCATAATAATCAGGAGTGAAGTCCCAGGGATATTCTGTGCTGGTATGTAAATATGTTGTGTTATAAAATTAAACTGTTGTCTTATTTTTCCTCAGTAATAGTTTGTTTTTCAGTAGAATGTTCTATGGTTTGAACACCATTACTCCTCTTTGTGTTTTACTGATTTACAAGAAAAAAACATGCTTAGTCTGTCAGCATTAGAAAGAAGCTTTTGCAACATGTAGATTGTTTCAGAAGTTGAAAAAAAAATCTTTGAGCCATTAAAATACATGTTTGTAGTACGTGAAGTACAATATTTGTTGGTTGTGTCTTAATTGTGGCCAATATTCTTTAGTTTCAGTCATTTTCTTTGAGATGGAGTCTTGCCCGGTCGCCCAGGCTGGAGTGCAGTGGCATGATCTCAGCTCACTGCAGCCTCTGCCTTCTGGGTTCAAGCGATTATCCTGCCTCAGCCTCCTGAGTAGTTGGGATTACACGTGTCCACCACCTTGACCTGCTAATTTTTTGTATTTTGAATAGAGACAGGGTTTCACCGTGTTGGCCAGGCTGGTCTCGAACTCCTGATCTCAAGTGATCCACCCTCCTTGGCCTCCCAAAATGCTGGGATTACAGGGGTGAGCCACTGAGCCTGGCTCCTCGTTTCATTCTTAAGGGTTCTCAGTTTTTTTAAGCTTCAATCTCTGTGACTTCTGCCTTAAAATATTGCAGAGTAGTGTGATATTTAGAAATATGCAATATAAATATTTTTGCTTTTGATAAGGTTTTATTGCCTTCTTAATACATTTCTTAAAATGCAGGATATCTAAAAAAATAGTTTTAACTCCAGTTGAGTAATCAAAGAGTGTAGATTTATTATCCTCACTGCCAGGGTTATGATGTTGTGCAGTTTAGATTTCCATTTTTACATTTGTCAAATGCTAGTAATACTGTCTGCTTAGTAGGAGTGCTTATAAGCGTTTTACATATATTTTGAGTTCTTTTTTTTAAAACAATATGTAAGACTTATACCAAGATAATTAGGATTCTTATGTCTAGTTTTAGGGACCACTTGAATATGATCTGGAGATAAAAGAGTCTAACACTATGACTAATGGTTGAGAAGTTCTCTAGAGGCCGTTGGATGGCTTATTGGGAAGATGTAGAGTAGCTTTAGGGTTTTTAAAGAAGGCCCAATTATATGAATCTTTGAGGAGTGATAACGATGTTGTGAAGACAGATTAACATTTTAAAAATAGATGTTAGTGGTCATCCTGGCATTGTTTTTCTGTTGGCAGTAGGTTTTATAATTATCACACTGTAGTTACTGGTGAGATTCTTTTTATTTTACCTGTTCACTTGGAGCCCATTTGTTTAGGATTTCTGTGTTAGGAATATGCTTTGAAAAAGGCTTTAATGCTTTGGCACAGTTTGTGGCTGTCTGTTACAGATTGCCTTTTTGAGGACATGCCCTCAAATAATATGGCACATGCTGTTTATCAGAATAACATGTTAGCCTTGAGTACTTTTTTTTTTTTTTTGAGATGGAATTTTGCTCTTGTTGTCCAGGCTGGCGTGCAATGGCACTATCTGGGCTCACTGCAACCTCTGCCTCCTGGGTTCAAGCAATTCTCCTGACTCAGCCTCCTGAGTAGCTAGGATGACAGGCATACACTACCACCCCTGGCTAATTTTGTATTTTTAGTAGGGATAGGGTTTCTCCATGTTGATCAGGCTGGCCTCGAACTCCCAACCTCAGGTGATCCGCCTGCCTTGGCCTTCCAAAGTGCTGGGATTACAGGATGAGCCGCTGTGCTCAGCTGCCTTGAGTACTTTTCAACAAGTTAATTTAATCTATTTACTTTGCTTTATGTGCTTTTAAACTTTTGTACAATCAGGATAATCTTTTAACTCATAAGATTTGTAACTGTATTTTGTCAACAGAAATCTGTGTTTTAATTATAGAAAAATTGGGGCGTGTCATCTCTTTTAGTAATTCAGTATATATGATGGAACTATTATTTCAGATTTCTCTGAAAGATTTTTCTTTCTTTCTTTTTTTTTTTTGAGGTGGAGTTTCACTCTTGTTGCCAAGGATGGAGTGCAATGCCGTGATTTTGGCTTACTGCAACCTCCACCTCCCAGGTTCAAGCAATTCTCCTGCCTCAGCCTGCTGAGTAACCGGGATTATGGGCGCAAGCCACCACGACAGGCTAATTTTTTGTATTTTAATAGAGATGGGATTTCACCATGTTGGCCAGGCTGGTCTTGAACTCCTGACCTCAGGTGATCCTCCCACCTTGGCCTCCCAAAGTTCTGGGATTATGGGCATGAGACACAGCACCCAGCCCCTTTCTTACATATATTTACATTTATAGGCTGACCAGTAGGTCCTTCTTTTAATATGTACATATGAAATAAAATTCTAGGTAAATAAAATCTCTTTACATTGTTTTAAAGAATATTTAAACTTAAAGCCTATTTTAGTATAAACATCTTAATCAGGCCACATTTAAGAAACATCAAAAACACAGTGTACCATTTGTTGATTATTCTTTTAGCCCCTTCTTCATCCCTTCAAAGTCATCATTTTCCCTTTTCTTACTCTGCCCCCACAAAGGTTTCTCTGTATTTATTAATACCTGTATCCCAGTGATACCTTGTTCATTTCTAAACACTTAAAGCTTAGCAGATGGTCTTGCATCAAATTTCTCGAGCATAGGAACATCTCTCATTCTTTGAGAATCATCTTTTACATTCTCAGATCACAGCACACAGTAGGGACTCAGCATGTATGTGCTGGAATTAATCAGCCTTTAAACTGTGCTTTAATTCACTGATTTTTTTTCAGGAATGATTAGGATATAATAAGCAGCTTCTCTGAATTGTCTCATACCACTCTCCTATTTACTGACAGTAAGTTTGACAAGATTTTTTTTCTAAAATGCTAGCAAAACAGATAAACATTATTAAAGAGATTCCTAAGGCCACGCATTGTGGCTCACGCCTGTAATCCTAGCACTTTGGGAGGCCAAGGCGGGTGGATCACCCAAGGTCAGGAGTTCGAGACCAGTCTGGCCAACATGGTGAAACCTTGTCTGTACTAAAAATACAAAAAATTAGCCTGCGTGGTGGTGGGTGCCTGTAATCCCAGCTACCTACGAGGCTGAGGTAGCAGAATTGTTTGAACCAAGAAGGTGAGGTGGTAGTGAGCTGAGATCATGCCACTGCACTCCAGCCTAGATGACTGAGTGAAAATCCATCTCAGAAAAAAAAGAAAAAGATTAGTGGGGCATGCCTGTAATCCCAGCATCCTGAAGCACAAGAATTACTTGAGCCCAGGAGGCGGAGCTTGCAGTGAGCTGAGATCATGCCACGGTGCTCCAGCCTGGTCGACAGAGCCAGATCCTGTCAAAAAAAGAGATTCTTACAGGTGCCTTGCAGGTGATTTCTGACTTCTCATTTAAATCTACCTATTATTTAGGATTGTTAAGTACTTACATTTTAAGTTTTTTAATCAAATTTTAGTTTTAAAAAGTAGGATGGTAGGTCAAAATGTGTGAAAATGTATATAAAGAGAACTCTCTCTAACCCTACTTCCTCTGCTTTATTCATCCCCTAATAAAAATAACCATTATTATGTTTATCCGTCTAGTATTTTATTATATATGTGTACACATTCACACATACACACAAATAGAGTCATGTGCTGCATAATAACATTTTGGTTAACAATGGCCTGTATTATACAATGCTGGTCCCATGAGATTATTTGTTTTATATTTTTGTGATGGAGTCTCACTCTGTCACCCAGGCAGGAGTGTAATGGTGTGATCTCGTCTCACTGTAACCTCTGCCTCCAGGATTCAAATGATTCTCATGCCTCGGCCTCCTGAGTAGCTGAGATACAGGTGTGTGTCACCATGCCTGGCTAAATTTTGTAATTTTAGTGGAGTTGGGGTTTTACCGTGTTGCCTAGGCTGTCTTGAATTCCTGACCTCAGGTGACCCACCTGCCTCAGCCTCTCAAAGTGCTGGGATTACAGGCGTGAGCCACTGTGCCTGACCTCATAAAATTATAATACTATATTTTTACTGTACCTTTTCTGTTTAGGTACATATAAATACTTAGCATTGTGTTACAGTTATCTGCAGCATTCGGTACAGTCACATGCTGTACAGGTTTGTAGCCTAAGAGCAGTAGGTTATACCACATATCGTATTTATGTGGGGGATGGTTTCAGGATGAAACTGTTCCACCTCAGATCATCAGGCAGTTAGATTCTCATAAGGGGAGTACAACCTAGATCCCTTGCATGCATAGTTCACAGTAGGCTTTGTGCTCCTATGAGAATCTAATGTGGCCACTGATCTGACAGGAGGCGGAGCTCAGGCAGTAATGCTCCCTTGCCTGTGCTCACCTCCTGCTGTGCTGCCTTGTTGCTAGCAGGCCACAGACCAGTACTGTTCCTCAGCTTGGGGACTGGGGACCCCTGGCCTATACCATCTAGGTTTGTGTAAGTATACTCTATGATATTTATACAAGGATGAAATATCCTAAGGACTCATTTCTTAGAATGTACTCTTTAAGTGACACATTATTGTATACAGGTGCACTCGTAGAATGTTAAGTAGATATTTAAAGTGATGCATATAAAGACATATAAATATTATACATATAAAGTGATATACACGAAGAGTGGAAAATACCTGTTATAAGCCTAGAGAGAGTTGTATATAAAATGTTATGGCCATTATTACTGTAGCTGTGTAAACTATGTCTACCAATAAGATCACAGCTGTAGTTCCAGCACTTTGGGAGGCTGAGGCAGGCAGTCAGCTTGAGCCTAGGAGTTCAATACCAGCCTGGGCAACATGGCAAAACCCTGTCTAAGCCAGGCATGGTGGCACGTGCCTGTATTCCTAGCTACTCAGGGGGCTTAGGTGGGACAATCGCTTGAACTTGCAGGATCAAGGCTGCAAGTCATGATTATGGCACTGCACTTTAGCCTGGGTGACGGAGTGAGACCCAGTTTCAAAAAAAAAGATACTAAGGGTGATATTTTTTTCTGTCTTCAAACTTTCTGAAATAATATTTTCATTATATTAGTAGATTATATCAAGCAAATATCAAAGTAAATAATTTTGAAAAAGTACAAAGTATATTAGTATGTTTTTCTTTTTTGGAAACTAAAATTGGGATATTAACTGAGTTTCCTGTTAATTAACTTTTTTTTTTTTTTTTTTTTGAGATGGGGTCTTGTTCTGTCACTGAGGTTGGAATGCAGTGGTGTGATCTTGGCTTACTACAACCTCTGCCTTTCAGGTTCAAGTGATTCTCCTGCCACAGCCTCCTGAATAGCTGGGATTACAGGCGCCTGCCACAATGTCCTGCTAATTTTTGTATTTTGAGTAGAGACAGCATTGGCCAAACTGGTCTCTAACTCCTGACCTCAAGTGATCCACCTGCCTAGGCCTCCCAAAGTGCTGGAATTACAGGCGTGAGTCACTGTGCCTGGCCTGTTAAAACATTTGAGAAGAAAAATTTTACACTAAAAGAGTTCCTATAGAATAATTTAGACCATTTAATTTTACAGAGTCCCTGTGAAGTGAAAGACCTGGTTAAAGGTGGTGGCTTAGCTGAAATTGCTTCTCTTGACGATTACGACAGTTTTCTCTTAGACTGTGGTTTCTAATCTAGAATCTAGAAGGCATATGAAGTCTCCTTTTCAAGTTCTTAAAATTTTATACACTTAGACATTTTAGTGGCCCTGCATTAAGACAATGTGTAATGTCAAAATGTCATGGTTACAGTAATATATTAAAATGGATGTTTCTGTTATTAAACACAGTAATATATAAATACAGACAAAAATATGTCATAGTTGTCTCAACTACAGACAGTGTTTCCCGTACAAAATGTGCTTTCACATAGTATGCCATACTCTCAAAATTTTAATACATTGCTGACCGTGAAATTCTGAAAAAGTCTTTCTGTTTGGCCTGCTGCACTGGATGTAAATGTGTGATCATAGTCATACCCTTCAGGTTGGGAATCACTGTTGTGTATTCTTTTTTGTAGATTAGAACACCACTTCTGGGTTCATGGCTTGCCTGTACTTCTCTTAGAACAGTAAGAAATATAATTTTGATAATCAAAGCTTCTTGTGAAGCATTGGCTTACATGGATTATATGAGATTGGCCTGAATGTGTACTGCCTCCTTACATATTCTAGAAACTATTTAATCACTTTTAGTTTATCCTCTCTCTCTGTCTCTTCTCTCTCTCTCTCTCTCTCTCTCTCTCTCTCTTTGTGTATGTGTCTGTCTCTCAGGTACACACACACACACACACACACTCACGCACACACACACAGAAGCCAAAATAATTCTGCTATTTCAAAATGTTTATGTAGTCAGAATTTTAATATTTGTGAATCACGTAATTATGAAAACGTCTTTCTGGTTGGGCTGCTGCATTGGATGTAGATGTGAGATCACAGACATCTGTTTATTTTTGTTCTTTTATATTCTAATTCAAAGTAACAAAATGTACATGCATTGTGTTTACCAAAACATTTGTGAAATGAAATTTTGTGAGAAGTTACTGAGACTGAGGATTTTTGAAATTCCTAAAATATATGATAAACAAATTCTTGGTAATTGATTGCTATATGTGGAACCCTAAATTGAGTGTTTCACTAAATTACACCAGTGTGGGTTTTATAAAAAAGTAAAGGTAGTTTTGCTTCTGCTTTTGAATTCTAGTAAATTATGTTATGACTAAAAACTGACTTCTCACTAAAATTGTCAACATGCATTATTGAATGTTGTGTGTATTGTTCATATGGATACAAGTGTCATGGTCTAGATAGATGTGTGGGCATCTTGGACTATGGAGTAGCCTGGCCATTGTTGTTTCAGAATCTTAGATTGCCATATTTATGTATTTAAAGATTAGTCCTTCAGAGAGTTTGGTAAGTAATGTGAAGGGACAAATACCACCAATGTGTAGTAGTTTAACAAGTGTGTACTAGTTTAGCTATGTAGGGTTTTGTTTTTTTTTGTTGTCATATATAGCTTGTTGGAATAAAAAATGTTTTATTGAGGTATGAATTACTTGGAATAAAGTTTACCAATTTAAAATGTATAATTGATGAGTTTTGACAGGTGTTTAAACTACGATCAGAATCATGATACAGAACATGTTCATTACCTAAAAAGTTACTTAAAAAGTTTTCTTGTGTCCATTTGTAGTCAAGCCTCTTCCCTTTCCTTGACCTCTTCAAGTACTGATCTCCTTGCTACTCCTAGTTTAGCATGTTCTGTAATTTTTAAAATAAATTGACTGATACATGGGTAGTTTTTTGTGTCTGACCTCCTTCATTTAACATAATGGTTTGAGGTTCACCCATGTTCATGTTTCAGTAGTTTCATTTTATTGCTGTGTATTTTATTTTATTGCTGAGAACACTATTTATTGTATGACTATGCCACAGTTTGCTTATCTATTCATTAGGTGATGGTCATTTGGGTTTTTCCACTGTTTGGCTTTTATGCATACCGCTTCTATGACCATTCACACACACATTTTTGGCAATGTATAATTTTATTTCTGTCTGGTAAATAGAAGTAGAATTACTGGGTTTTATTCTAACCGTGTGTTTAATTTTGTAACAAACTGCCAACTGTTTTCTGTATCATTTTGCATTCCCACTAGCAATGTATGAGAGTTTCAGGTGTTCTACATCCTCACCAACACTTGATAATAGGTTGAAATTTTAGGCATCCTAATGATATGAAGTCATATTTCATTGTGGTTTTAGTTTATATTTCATATGTGTCACCGTATATCATTTTTGATGACTTGTTTATTTAAATTTTTCCCAATGTTTTTATTAGAGTTGTAAGAGTTTTTTTTTAATGTTCTTGATACAATACAATAAATATAACAGATAAAATATGCGTTTATCTGTTACATTTTGTAAGTTTTTTCCAAGAAATGGCCTGCCTTTTTTCTGCTTTATAATGTGTTTTTATTTTACCCCAAAATCAGAAAGATTTTCTCCTGTTTTCTAGGACTTTTGTAGTTTTTGTATCTTACGTTTAGGACTGTGAAGCATTCTGAGTTAATTTTTATGTGTATTATGAAAGAGAATAAAAAATATATCTGGTCTTTGCCCTTGTTCTTGGTACAGAAGAACAAGGGCGTCCCTTTTAAAACCCTGGGAGTTTCCTGAGTGGTACAAGTGCTTTTTATTGGTAATGAGATGACCCAAGGGAGGGGATCCTTGATAGCTTCAGGGTGGGGGGCCAGCTTGTCAGAAAAACCAACCAAAAAACCAACCGTGGGTTAGAGAGTTAGGACTTTCAGCACCCTCTCCCCCCAGAGGGGAAAGGGGCCAGAGACTGAGCTCAGTTACCAATGGCCAGTGATTTAATCATTCATGCCTCCCTATGGAGGTATTGTAACCTCCATAAACACCCTTAAACAGTGTGGTTCAGAGCCAGGTATAGTGGCTCACACCTGTAATTCTGCCACTTTGGGAGGCTGAGGCAGGTGGATGGCTTGAGTTTGAGACCAGCCTGGGCAATATGGCAAAATCCCATCTCTACAAAAAATACTCTAGCTGGGTGTGGGTGGTGCATTCCTGTAGTCCCAGCTGCTTGAGGGGGCTGAGGTGCGAGGATCACTTGAGCCTGGGATGTTGAGGCTGCATCGAGCTGTGATTGCACCACTGCACTGCAGTGTGGGTGACAAAATGAAACCCTGTCTCAAAAAAACTAAAACAACAACAACAACAAAAATGGGGTTCAGGGAGCTTCTAGGTTGGTAAACACATTGATTTTTCTAGGAAGTTGATGCTCCTAGAGAAGGCATGGAAGCTCTGTACCCCCTCTCCCCATACCTTGCCCTCTGCATCTCTTCCATTGGTCTGTTCTGAGTTGTATACTTTATAGTAAAGCAGTAAATAGTTTTTTCTTCTATGAGTCATTCTAGTGAATTAAATAACCTGAGGAGTTTAGGGGAACCCCCAAATCTATAGCTGGTTGGTTCAGAAGTATGGGTTGTCCCAGGACTTGTGAGTTGCATCTGAAGTGAGGGCAGTCTTGTAGGACTCCTTAACTTGTGGGATCCCACTAATTTTGGGTGGTGTCAGAATTTAACTGAATTGTTGGATACCCATTTGGTGTTGGAGAATTGGTGTGGAAACTCTCACACATTTGGTGTCAGTAGTGTTAGAAAAAAATACTTCATAATTGGTGTCAGGAATGGGATTTGCTAGAGCATCTCACAGAACTCAGGAAAGTGCTTTATTTACCATTACCAGTTTATTATAAAGGTAAAACTGAGGAACAGCCAAGTGGAAGAGGTACTTGGAGCAAAGCTAGGGTGGAGAGTTGCAGAGCTTCCATACCCTCTCCAGGTGTGCTGCTCACCCAGCTCCCTGTGTTCACCAACCTGGGAGCTCCCTAAGCCCTGTTTCAGGGATTTTTATGGAGTCCTCATTACATAGATAATGATTGATTACATCATGTGCCATTGCTGATTGAACTCAATCTCCAGCTCCTCTCACTCCCCCAGAATGTGAGTGGGGTGCTGAAAGTTCTAACCCTCTAATTGTGGCTTGATATTTCTGGTGACCAGCCTAGGGGCCTTCTAAGAGTCACCTCATTAGCATAAACTCAGGTTTGGTTGAGAAGGGCATGTCATGAATAACAAAAGACACTCTATCGCTCAGGAAATTCTGAGGGTTTTAGGAGCTTTGCTCCAGGAACCTGGAATAAAGACCAAGTATTTTTTATTATACAGAAGTTTTTTTTTTTTTTTTTTTTAAAGTTTTGTTTTGTTGCATTATCAATCCTCCCAGCACCATATGTCAAAAAGACCAGCCTTTCCCCCATTACATTATTTTGGGACCTGTCTAAAATATCAGTTGTTAGTATATATGTAAGTTATGTCTGGGTTCTCTGTGTTGCTGCATTAATCTATCTCTATCTATCTATCTATCTATCATCTATCTATCTATGTTTATATGTACTGTGTCAGTTACCATGTTCAGGTTTTAGACATGTTTGGTTAAATTTATTTATAAGTTTTTCATGTTTTTTGATGTTATTGTAAGTGGCATTTTTTCTTAATTTTACTCCCAATTTTTTATTGCTAGCACATTGTTAGTATATACAATCGATTTTTGTATATTGTCTTTGTATCCTGCAACCTTGTTAAATTCACTTTTTAGTCCTAGGACTCTTTTTTGTAGATACCTTGGAGTTTTCTACAAAGGTAGTCATTTGTGAATAAAGATAATTTTACTTCCTCCTTTCGTATGTTTGCCTTTTACTTTTTTACTTATTGTATCCATTACAGTTTTCATCATAATGTTAATTAAAAGAAATGGGAGTGTTCGCCTTTGCTTTTTCTCAACCTTATGGGGAAGGCATCCAGTCTTTTAATATTAAGTATAATGTTAACTGTAGTTTTTTTACAGATGTAGTTTATTAGAGTGAAAAGTTTCTTTTCTTTTCCTTTCTTTCTCTCTCTTTCTTTCTTTCTTTCTTTCTTTCTTTCTTTCTTTCTTTCTTTCTTTCTTTCTTTCTTTCTTCTTTCCTTTCTTTTTCTTTCTTTCTTTCTCTTTCTCTCTCTCTCCCCCTCTTCTCTCTTCTCTCTCTCTCTTTTCTCTCTCTTCTCTCTCTGTCTCTTCTCTCT
Organism: Sapajus apella; assembly: GCF_009761245.1. Taxonomy (NCBI): domain Eukaryota; kingdom Metazoa; phylum Chordata; class Mammalia; order Primates; family Cebidae; genus Sapajus; species Sapajus apella. The sequence continues at coordinate 3,057,082 of NW_022437058.1, read as the reverse complement.
CTCTCTTCTCTCTCTCTGTTTCTCCTTTTTTTTTCTCATTCTCTTCTTTTCGAGACAGAGTCTCACTCTCTTGCCCTGGCTGGAGTGCAGTGGTATGATCTCAGCTCATTGCAACCTCTGCCTCCTGGGTTCAAGTGATTCTCCGGCCTCACCCTCCTGAGTAGCTGGGATTACAGGCATCTGCCACTCCGCCCAGCTAATTTTTTTGTATTTTTAGTACAGATGGGGTTTCACCATATTGGCTAGGCTGGTCTTGAACTTCTGACCTTATGATTCACCCGCCTCGGCCTCCCAAAGTGCTGGGATTACAGGCGTGAGCCACTGCACCCAGCCAGTTTATTTTTATTTGTAGTTTGCTGAAGTTTTTTTGAACATGTATTGAATTTTGTCAAATCTTTTTTTGGCATCTATTAAGATTCTCATAATATTATTTTTCAGCCTGCTAATATGGTGAATGATTGATTTTCAATTATTGATTGTGTATTCCTGGAACAGACCTCTCTTGACCATTAATCCTTTTTATATACTGCTGGATTTGATATGCTAATGTTTTAAAGAATTTTGTAACTCCTTTCGCAAGGGAAATTGGTTTGCCTTCTTTTCTTGTAATGTCTGTATTTCTGGTATCAGGTTAGTGCTGGTCTCATAAAATGAATTGGGAAGTGTTTCTTCCTTCTATTTCCCTGATCAAGTTTGTATCGTTGCCGTTATTTCTTAATTGTTTGGTAAAATTCGCCAACAAAGTCATTTGGTCTAGGAAGTTTCTTGGTAGGAAGATTTTTAACTGTGAATTTAATATCTTTAGTAAATACAGGACTACTTGAGTTACTTCTGTTTGAAGAGTCAAATTCTGTAACATATTTGAAGAGATTTATTCTGAGCCAGATATGAGTGACCAGTGGCCCGTTACATAGCCAAAGGAGATCATGAGAATGTGTGCCCAAGGTGGTCAGACTATAGCTTGGTTTTATACATTTTAGGGAGACGTAAGACATCAATCAATACATGTAAGATGTACGTTGGTTCAGTCTGGAAAGGTGGGACCTCTGGAAGCAGTGAGGGGTGGGAGGCCTTCCAGGTTTTAGGTAGATTTAGTGATACTCTGATTGGCAATTGGTTGAAAGAATTTATCTAAAGACCTGAAATCAATAGAAGGCAGTGTCTTAGTTGTGGAGGCCAAGGTTCTTATTACGCAAATGAAGCCTTCAGGTGGCTAGCTTCAGAAAAAATAGATTGTGAATATTTCTTGTTAGACTTAAAGGTTCTGTTCTATCAGTCTTCAGATCCCTGTGTTGATGTTAATGCTGGTCAGCTGTGCCTGAATTCCAAAGGGAGGAGGGTATAATGAAAAGTGTCCCACTCCCACCCCACTTTCCATAATGGCCTGAACTAGTTTCCCAAGTTAACTTTGGATTGCCGTTGGTGGATAGGAGGGTCCATCAGTCAATTGGGGGGCTCCAAATTTTGGTTTACATTTCTTTTTGAGTGAGTTTTGGTAATTTGTGTTTTATCTGAGTTTTCTAATTAATTGGCATAAAGTTGTTCATATTATTCCTTATTATCCTTTTACTACATTGAATCTATAATGATAGCTGATTATTTATTTATTTATTTTGAGACAGAGTCTTGCCCTGTCAATCAGGCAGGAGTGCAGTGGCATGATCTCAGGTCATTGCAACCTCCGGCCTCCTGGGTTCAAGCGATTCTTATGCCTCAGCCTCCCCAGTAGCTGGGACTACAGGCATAAGCTGCCATGCCTGGCTAAGTTTTGTATTTTTAATAGAGTTGGGGCTTCATCACGTTGGCCAGGCTGGTCTTGAACTCCTGGCCTCAAGGCCGCCTGCCTTGGCCTCCCAACGTGTTGGGATTACAGGTGTGAGCCACTGCGCCCAGCCAATATCTGATTATTTATTTTTGATACTGATAAGTTGTGTCTTTTTTCTTAAATGCTAGCAAAACATTAGTCACTTTTGTTCATCTTTTCAAAGAAACGGCTTTTGGTTTTTTTGTTTTGTTTTTCTTTCTCTTTCATTGATTTCTCCATTTTTTTCTTTCTGTTTGCCTTGTGTTTAATTTACTCTTTTTTTCTAGCTTCCTAAGGTGGAAGTTTAGATAATTTATTTGAGGCCCTTCTTATAGTTGAGAGGTTAGGAGCGATGACACCTCCACCCACACCCATGCCCCCACCCCTCACAGTTGAAAATCCTCCTATAACTTGACTCCTCAAAAACTTAACTACTAATAGTCTACTGTTGACTGGAGGCCTCACTGATAACATAAAGGGCTGAATAACACACAGTTTTAATGTTATATATAGTATATGCTGTATTCTTACAGTAAAGTAAGCTAGAGAAAAGAAAATGTTACTAAGAAAATCATAAGGAAGAGAAAATATATTTACTATTCATTAAGTGGAAGTGGATCATCACACAGGTTGTCCTTGTCATCTTCATGTTGAGTAGGCTAAGGAGAAAGAGGAGGGGTATCTTGCTGTCCCAAAGGGGTGGGAGGAGGTGGAAGAAAATCTGTGTGCAAGTAGACCTGTGCAGTTTAAAACCTATGTTGTTCAAAGGTCAACTGCACTTAAATGTTAATGTTTTCATTTGAGGACGTCAGAGATGCTGTTAAAAATGACTCAGAGTACTCATGCCCTTTCTGTGTAAGTAATGATTGAATGGCTGTTGCTAATTCATTTCTGATTCTAATTCCAGTTTTAAAAAAGCCCACCTGTATGATATTTTAGGCTCGGTAGATATTTTCTTTTTAAGGAATAGAAAGTGTACGTTAGTAATAACCTGCTGACTCATCTCCTGCTTCCATTCTTGTACTGTCCCCACGCAACAGCCCAGGTGATCTTAAGCAAGTTAATGGATCACATCACTCTGCTGTTTCAGACACTCCTCATAAAGTGTGTGGGAGGGAGAAGCAGCCCCCAAAGCTGTCCACATGCTAATACTAGAACCTTTCATGGAAACAGGAACTTCGCAGATGTGAGGAAGGTGAAGATCTTAGGATGGGGAGATTTTCCTGATGTTATCCAGTGGGCCCAATGTAAAGACAAGAGTTCATACAAGAGGGAGGCAGGAGGAATCTGAGAAGGAGAAATGACAACAGGAAGCAGAAGTTGGGGAGATACAAGAAACGGGCTGTGAGCCCAGGAATGTGGACAGCCCCTAGAAACTGGAAAAGGCAAGGGCGCTCATCTTCCCTAGTGCCTCTAGAAGGAATGCAGCCTTGCCAACCCATTTTAGACTTCTGATCTAGAATTGTCAGGTAATCCCTCTAAGCTTGTAGTTATTTGTCCAGCAGCACCAAGAAACTGATACCAAGTGTGTCAGGTCTTGCCTACTGTGGCCACATTGCCCTCTCCCACCCATCCCCCACTGTCCCTTCTTATTCTCTCTGCTTGACAAAGCTCATTCTTCTCTCCACCTCATTGTACTCAGTGTCCTCTTTGTGTTCAGAAAGGCCTCTGCTCTAATGTCATCTTAGATAGCTGTTCTCTCATCGCTAAGTCAAAGCAGGTCTCCCTACTTCCCCAGCCCCCATCACATTTTTCCATTTTAGCTTCATCTCTGAACTTTTCAGTTCCTGAATTTATTTTTTGCTTATTGATTATAAGTCAGCCTCCCCCACAGATAAGCTCCATTCCTTGGCACTGGGGCAGAGGCCTATTGCCAGAAGAGTGCCTGGCCCATAGAAGATGCTTAGCAAATAGTTTATGGGATGACTGTGAACCATTTTGGTTGTTGAGGAAGTAACATTGGCAAAATGTCATGGTTAAATAAAACAAGGTTTGATACAGAGTATGTGTAGGTGGCTTGTGTGGTTAAGATGAGTGATTTATTCTTGAGATATTGTCAATCTTATAAATAGAAGGTTGTATCTAGGGACCGGTAAATTTGACCAGTGGAGATTAAAACGTTAGCTTTATGACTTACCGTAACACCTATTTCAAAGATACGGCTTTGATATGTTCCCAAGTGGACTTCAAGTTCTGTGTTCCACCTGCTACAAGGGATGTCTAGAGGGAGCAGAGCTGCCTCTGTTCGGGTGAGAAGAGAATGGTCCCCCCTACAGGGTGGGCAGCTGGTCAGAGAGCCTAGGCTGTTCTTGCTCAGTCCCGTTTCTCAATGGGTGCCCAGCTAAGTGATGAGGTGGGCATTGTGGTCAGTGGGAGTCTGCAAGGGACCTTTCTGCAGGAGACCCCTCTTACATGAAGCCGGGGGAGTGCGATTCAGCTCTAGAACTTTGGTTAGCTTAAGTAGAGCTCCAGCTGTTAGAAAGGGAGACTTGAAAAAATATTTTAAAAATTAGATTTTTGTCAGTCTGCTTCCGGAAATTGATACTCAGTAGTAGTTTGCCTTCTCAGGGCTTTCTCTGGAAACTGGCATTAGTCTAGACTGAGGTTAGTAAACTTCGTATGTAAAAGGCCAGATATTTTAGGCTTTGTGTACCTCTTAACAAATTTTGTCACATATTCTTTGTTTTATTTTTACAACCCTTCGAAAAGATATAAAAGCTAGGTGCAGACTGGCCTGCAGGCTGTTTTTTGCTATCTCCTCATTCAGACTCCATTTTTCTGTTTGTTCCAGCTGGAAGAGCTGAGCTCAGTTACACTGGGCTTTGCCTAGGAAGAAGCCGGAGAGGCCTGGCCATGGAGGCTGTTATTCTTGACATAAAAGTAAAAATGCTCATTTTTCTTGTGTTCTTGGTGAGTGATCTGAAAACAGTTGTACAACTCAGTTTGAGAAGTATTTTGGTCAATGATAGTGTCATTTGGGTGAATGCTGGATTTGAAGGCCAGTACCAATTAGGATGATCTTGAGGTTTAGGGTTCTTGAAAACTCCCTGAGTTGAAGTTTCATTTGAATAATGTAGGGCTTTTTGGATAAAATAAGGTTTAAAGAGATGGAGGTAGTCAATATTTTTACATTCTCTAAAGAAAAAGGCAACATGATTAATAAATACCAGTGTTATTTACTCATTAAAATTTATAATAATGGATGTTCATTATTTTTTTGTGACTATAAACATTTGGTGATTTTTTTTTTTCTCTTGAATTATGTGAAATATCTGTAAATTGGTTTTGTTTTTGACAGATAGGACACATGCCTATTAGATGTCTTTCTTATTCAGCATAGTTTTGCTGCAGAAGGTAGTTACTGTCCTGGAGGATCAGTCCACAGGTTCTCTTTATTCCTGCTGGTCATAGCTTGAATGTCTTTCAGCTCAGTGTAATCTCCAACGAACAAAAATAAGACTGCCATCAGGAAATGGGAGGAGGAGGGAAGTTGAAGAGGATGTTAAGGTTGATGGTTAGTATTCATATGTCTTAAGCATTTCTACTGTAAACTCTCTTCATCAGGGCTCAACTATAAAGAAAACACATGAATTTTATTAATCCATTCATTTATTTAATATTTTTTAGAGGGAGCCTGCCATGTGTCAGGTACTGTTCTAGGATCCGAGGATATAGCAGTAAATAAGAGAGAAATAACTCTGCTGTGTGGAGCCTCCGTAGACAGTGGGGAGGGACCATTCCATTTTGCCAAGAAGATGTGCAGTAGTATTGTTGAATCTCATATGATGTTTATGTGCGAACATTTACTTGATATAGCTTGTAAATGAAGTGTTGAAGGCCCTTGTGCATACAAAGGTCGTAAGAAGGAAATAGATGGCCTAGAAATGAAAACGAGTCATTGGCTTGATCATTCTGAGTGATGTTTATAAATCTAAAAATGAAAGTATATTGTAATTAGGGAGCAGAGAATATGGCTGTCCTCTTTTCAACAAAATTAAGAGCCATCAGTATTTTCAAAAACATTGCATTTCCGCAATGCAAGTGCAAGAAGAATCAGAAGTAATGATGATCTACTAGAGATGTATTTGAAACCTAGGTTCAGGTTTAGGTTTTATAAACCTATGCCATCCAGGTTCTTTTTTCTTTTTTTTTTGTTTTTGGAGACCAAGTCTTGCTCTGTCATCCAGGCTGGAGTGCAGTGGTTCAGTCATGGCTAACCTGTGCATCTGGGTTCAAGCGATTCTCGTACCTCAGCCTCCCAAGTAGCTAGGATTACAGATGTACACCACTGCCCCCAGCTTGTTTTTGCATTTTTAATAGAAACAGCGTTTTGCCTTGTTAACCAAACTGGTCTCCAGCTCATGGCCACAAGTGATCTACCCGCCTTGGCCTCCCGAAGTGCTGGGATTACGGGTGTCAGCCACCGTGCCTGGCCAATCCAGGTTCATTTCCGTCTGTTGATTAACAATTTCATTTAAATGATATAGCCCTTTTCAGGTGTGTTTGTGTGTGTATGTGAGTATATATTTGTATATTTATACATATGTATGTGTTTATAGGTGTATGTGTTAATATACACATACCTGCATATACCAGGAAAATATAAAGTAGCAATATGGGTTTCTTATGTTTAAGTCTATTAAAATTTCTAATAAAGTTTTTTCACTATTTTATTTTTCTTTAAATTGTTTGTAAATTGACCTAAATGTGAAATAAAGATCTAAGGAATCCATTGGCCCAGCTGATAAGAGTGTTGGTTACTTTTCCTATTCTACTGAGGGTTAATGTAATATACCTGTGTGGATCATCATCCACAGTGGTTGATGACTAGACATTTGTTTCAAGCACACGTGGACTATTTATGAAAATTAGCCATCTGCTAGGCCATAAAACCTCCACAGATTTCAGAGGACTGCTGTTATCAGAGCACATTCTGTCACCACAGGCAGTTAAGTTAGAAGTCATTTACAGAAAAGGTAATTAGAAAAAGTCCCCTTCATTGGGAAATTTAAGATAACTTCTGAAAAACTTACAGCTCAACAAATGAATCTTAATGGAAATTAGAAAGCATTCAGAACTAAATGCTAACAAAAAATACTTTGAAAAATTGTATAATATAGCTAAGGTTGAACCTCAGGAAAGGAAAAAGGCTGAAAATGAACAAACTAAGCATGTATCTTAAGTGACAAAAATAACTACAGAATAACCCACATAGGGTAGAAGAAAGGAAATGCAGTGAGCTTAAAATAATGACATGGAAAACACATTAAGTGGTAAGGATAATAAAGCCCAGAGCTGGTTCTTTGAAAAGCCAAATAGTCAAACTTTTGGCGAGATTAACCACGGGTGAGGGAACAAATACATAATATTCAGATTGGAAAAGGGAGCCATAGATATAAATTCCACAGAGATTAAACTGGTAAGATGATATTAAGAACGACTTTGTGCCAATAAAGTCAAGATTTTAGGTGGAATAGACAAACTACTAGAAAATAAAAATTAACCAAAACTGACTTAAGAAATAGAAAAGTTTAGTAATACCAGAGCAATACGGAGATTGAAGCCGCAGTTAAAGATCTTTCCACACAGAAAGCACCTAGCCACAATGACTTCAGAAGAATGTTATAACTAGGCATTCATGCAACAGATAATTCCAATCTTTTTATATACTCTTTGAGAAAATAGAAAAAGAGAGTCTTTTCCAGCTCATTTTATGAAGCTAGGGTACCCCTGATACAATCACCACCTAAGAGCAGCAGGAAAGGAAAACAGACTAGTTTTCCTGGTCCTGGATGCAGATATTCCAGGAGCCAGGAGAATCCGCACTTTATACAGGGCTGCTTGCAGATTAAGATGCGGATTTAGCCACATGGAAATTATTGGTTATCTTGACCTGATTATTTGGCTTTATTGGAAAGAATAAAAGCCTGTTTGGCGTGGGATCAAGAGACCAGCATTCTCAAATCAGCAGCATATGTACAAAAACTGGAATGATTGAAATTATGACTTTAATCACTGCATAATAACCCCCCACAATTTTGTGAAGCATTTCATCTTTTACTACTGACAAGAATGCAACTTAAAATTACCATTTCTCATTCACTAGATTGTCAGAATTTAATAAGTGTATTAGGGTTCTCCAGAGAAATAGTATCAATAGAATATAAAACATTTATTGTGAGGAATTGGCTCACAGGATTATGGAACTGAGATGTCCCACAATCTACAACTGCAAGCTGGAGTCCCAGGAAGGTTGGTGGTGTGATTCAGTCTGAGTCCAAAGGCCTGAGATTCAAGGGAGCCAATGATGTAAATCTAGTCCAAAGGCAGGAGAAGATGAGATGAGATGTCCCAACTCTAGCAGTGAGGTGGAAAATAGAGGCCAGTTCCCCCTTCCTTCACCTTTTGTTCTATTCAGGCCCTCGGGGCATTGGATGATGGCTACGCGCATTGGGAGGACCGCTGGTTTCCAGTTCATGAATTCAAAATGCTAGTCATCCAGAAGTACCATCACAGACACACCAAGAAGCTTATTTTATCTGGGCACCCTGTGGCCCAGACAAGTAGACACATAAAGTGAGTCATCACAGCAAGTATGACAATGCCACGTGCTAGAGGCAGTGTGTGGATGTGGAGCCACTTTGCATTCCATATGACCTGGCAACTGACTTCTGATGAATGCAACTTAACGACAGAGATTCCCTGGCTGGGGCCGGGATGTTTCTAGGCCTTCCGGAGGTGCACAGATGGGTTTAAAGGATCAGTGTAATACATAACTTACATGTGTCCCCTGTCATAAAACTCTTCAGTCTGAACTGGAGATTCCAGTTCTCTTTCTCTGTCATAGTTGCCTCTTCTGCAGCAGAAAGTCATTCCTGATCTTTGCTCTATTGCTCTAGGGACAGGAAAAAAGCCTGTAAATTGCCGAGAAAGAGGCCTTTAAAAATTAATGTTGAGAATTTCAACTGGGATTCTTATTCTGGCGGTTTCTGGTTCTTTGCTTTCACCATAGTTTGAAGACAGTTTACTAGAGTTGTTGGGGAATTGTTAGATGTTTCCTGATTATAATGTGATTTTTCACCAGAGTGCTAAAAGAATGACATTGCTGTAGTAAACATCTTCCTTGTGAAAAGGTTTTCTCAGCGTGAGTAATATTGATGGTAAATCCTGCCTCACTCTAGTAGTAAATAATTTTCACTCATGGATATATGAAATAATGAGAGGAGGGAAATAGTCCTATCTATCTCATTGTGATAAGTTTCTAATAAAAGTTTATATTTAGTATTTAATAATCAGATTTGAAATATATTTTTGCTTTAGTCAGTTCTGTGCTAATAATACTTGCAATGAAAATTCAATCCAGAAGAAAACTTTTAAACTTGGCACTTTATAGTATAGGGAATTGAATAAAAATTAATTTAGTTTATGTACATATTTTGTTGCAAAGAAATGTGACAGAATGACCAGTAAAATATATTAAAGCACAAATACTTTATATCAGGAAAAAAACTGAAGGAAAATGGAGCAAAAATACCAGTTCATGAAGAAAGGAGATGATGTCACATTTTTTATATTGAGAAATAAAAATGAAATCCTAAGCCAACTGACTTGGACAACTGTAACCCCCTTTTGGCCAAGGAAAACCTGAGGTCTCATCTGTGACATGATGGGATCTTCTCATTCTTCAGACACCTCTTGTAATACCAGCTCCCTGGATGACTGCCATTAGGCGTTCTTTCCTAAGGGTTAAACAAACTAGCCGTTTGGAAAGACTTGTTCCACTGCTGGTATCAACCAGCTGCCTGGTGCTGCCCCCTCCTTTCGTAGTTTTAACTGCTCACCAGCATGCCTTCCTGGAAGAGAGCAAAAACCACAGAGTGGTTCTAGGAAGTCTACATAGGATGCACAGTGAGGGTTTTGTGTCCTCTGCTTCATCTTTGACATCAGAGGGCTAAAAACTTTGCCCTCGGGCCATGCTCAATGCCCCCATTTTTGTACATGTGACCCATGAAAGGGCATGAAGCTCAATTGTGCATGCACATTTCTCTTTTTATAATATTCATGACTCTCATAGTTTTTATTCAGCCACCTTACTCAGCATAAATTCCCATTCCCTTTTCCTTTCCCTTGAAGTGTCTGTTTCTGGCTTCTGGCCAGAGGCTGTGCTCCCCAGCCTGTCAGTATGGCAGCCCTACAAGGGGCAACATTTTATGAGAAATAAAGCTCTCCTTTCCAAATTTATGAACTTCCTCATTCTTCAGTTTATAGTTTTTAAGAATGGGTTTGTATGTTTTATTTATTTATCTATTTATTTATTTATTTATTGAGACAGTCTTGCTCTGTTGCCCAGGCTGGAGTGCAGTGGTGTGATTTCGGCTCACTGCAACCTCTACCTCCTGGATTCAAGTGATTCTCTTGCCTCAGCCTCTCAAGTAGCTGAAATTACAGGTGCCCACCACCACTGCTGGCTAATTTTTATGTTTTAGTAGAGATGGGGTTTTACCATTTTGGCCAGGCTGCTCTCGAACTCCTGACCTCAAGTGATTGAACTACCTGAGCCTCCAAAAGTGCTGGGATTACAGGCGTGAGCCACTGTGCCTGGGCTGTTTCTATGTTTTAAATGTGGGTAATTTTGAGAACCAAACCACTGACAATGTAGATTCTACTGAATTCATTGAAAATGAAATGACTTTTGTTTAAAAATGCCAGTGTTCATAGTGCACTGAAATTTTTGAAACTACTTAAACTTATGATGAAAAATTTTAAATGTCAGCATAAAAATGTTCAAAGGACCACACAGACTTTAAAAATTCTTTTAGCAATAATAGGAACGAAAAGGTTGAAGATCAGTGGCTTAAAGCATTAGATTTCAAGTGGGAGGTTAACACTCACTGTGAAGCCTTTTGGAATTTTAGGGACATTTTGGCTGTTGAGGAGCTTTATTGACATATGGTTAGTGGGGGCCAAGGAAGCTAGATATCATGTAGCGCATAACAGAGAAGAGTGTGTTTTCCCATAACTTCTCTAAAGTTCACTGGAGCAGCCTACTGCAAATTTAAGTATCGGAAATTAATACATATTAATCCTAAAGAATATTTAAAATAAGGAATTTATTAAAACTGAAATTTTAGGAGAGGACCATTATAATGGGTGATATTTAAAATATGTTTTCTGAAAATTGTTAAATAATATATCAGTTCCATGCATTGTCTACTCAGTGTATTATACATTTCCAACTATATATTTAGATGAAAACTTTGCAATAGATAATGCAAAAGCAATACAAGTTATTGTAAATATGTAATGGGGAGATATGAAATTAATTTAAAATGACTGAGAACCAGGTATTATTAGGAACATTTGAAATACAAGGAACATATGAAATCTTATTGAATCTTCTTATACTTTTTTACAATAATCTTTCCTCAGATCAGCCTCATTGGCTACGATACTGCCACCCACAAAGCTTATTATACATTCTCAAATAGACTAGTATTTGTGACATTATTGAATATTGTTACATGGTAACCACCTTTAATACCCCTCTGTACTATCTTCACCTTTTTCTCCAAAACATGTAATCCCCTTCTAAGTAAATTACTTACTCGTTATGTTTATTTTTTCCTCTTTTTGTCCCCCTTGCTTGGAGACAGTGTAGGAGGAGAGCCTGGGAGGGCAGGTCTTTTGAAAAGTTTGGCATAAAAAGGAGGAAAAAATTGGCAGCTAAAGGGGGTAGGGCATATGGAATCAGGAAATTTAAAACTGAAGTTTTTAATTGAAGTATTTTTAATTTTAATTTTTAATTGAAGTATAATGTGTACATACAGAAAATTGCACATATCAAAAGCATATAATTCTGTAAATTTCTACAAAATGAAGTCAGCTGTGCCTTCGCAACCTAAATTAAATGAACATTCCCAGCACACCACAGTCATCCCACATGTCCCTTCCTTATCATTACCCATCTCCCAAAACACATTGACATTTATCACCAAATACTACTAATATTGCCTATTTTCAAACTTCATGTAATTGGAATTATGCAGACTGACCTCTTCCACTGAACATATTTGTAGGATTCAGTCTGTACCATTCATCTAGGAGTAGTGCAGTCCTGTTCCTTATAGAAATATTTCATAATTTGTCTGTTCTACTGTTTCCTCATTGTTTGAGGTGTTCCCAGGTTTTAACTGTTACTAATAGTGCTGCCCTAACTATGCTTGTACATGTTTTTTAGTAAACATATACATTTTTGTTGAGAGTATATATTTTGAGTGGAATTGCTTTCCAAAATGATTGTACTAGTTTTATTCCTAGCAGTCTTAAGTCAGAGTTCTCATTGCTTTACACCTTCACTAATACTCTATATGGTATCTTGCCTGTTGTTGGGACTTTGCATTTTCATCTTATTAATTTCCAAAAAAATTGGGATTTTTATTGGAATAACATTTAATCTATTAGTTTGGAGAGAAGTTACATCTTTTAGTATAGACTATGCTAACACATGAACATAATATGTTCTTTTATTTGGGGCTTCTTTATTTCAGTAAGATTTTCAGTTGTGTCAAGGCCTCATGTGCCTCTTGTTAGATTTATTCTTTCACTTCTTGATTTTTGGATGTTTTGTAAGTGATATCTTTTTGAAATTTCACATTCAAGTTTCTTTTACTAGTATGTAGAAATACAGTTGATTTTTGTATATCGAGCTTATATCCAGCAACTTTACTAAATTTACTTATTTTCATGGTTTGAAAATTCTTTAGGCTATTCTTCAAATGCAGTTAAGTCATCCGCTAATAATGACAGTTTTATTATTATACCTTTCACTCCTTATAAGTTTTAAATTGGTCTTATCACACTCACTAGTACATCTACTAAGGTTGTTTAAAAGTGTTAGAGAACACCCTTGTCTCTTTCTTGGTCCTTGGGAGGAAGCTTTTAGTAATTGACCATTATGTTAGCTATAGGTACTTTACAATTACTTTTTATTATAAAAATTAGCTTTTCTTCCCAGTTTGCTAAGATAATTTAATCAAGAATGAGTGATGATTTTTCGATGTTACAGGAAAAGCACAAGTGATAAAAGAAAAAATTGATAATTTTGATTAATTCTAATCAAAATTAAAATGTGTGCTTCAGAAATCACCAAGAAAGTGAAAGACAAGCCCCAAAAATGAAAAAAATATTTGTAAATCTTATATTTTAGAAAGGGCTTGTATCTAAGATATAACTGTTAGAACTCAGTAAGGAGAAAACAAATTACGTAGTTTAAAAAAATGAGCAAGATTTGAATGGACATTTCACTAGAGCAGCTGTTTGAATGGCCAATAAGCACATGAAAAGTGTTTAACCTCAGTATTAGGGAAATGCAAATTAAAATCCTTATGGATACCACTTCATACTCACTAAAATAGGCATAATAAAAAAGACAGACAATTGTTCGTGACTAGGAAAACAGAGACCCTCATACATTGCTGGTAGAAATGTGAAATGGTGCAGCCAACCTAGGCAAACAGCTTGGAAGGATTTTTTTTTTCTTTTCTCCAAGTTAAACGAAAATGTACTATATGACCTAGCAATTCTACTTCTTTGTGTTTATCCAAGACAAGTGAAGACATCTGTCCACACAAAAACTTGTAAGTGAATGTCCATATCAGCATTAGTCATAGTAGCCCCAAAGTAGGAATGATATGAATATCTGTCATGTGATGAAGGGATAAGCAAAACATTTGTATATTCATACACTGGAAGACTTACTGCTTATAACATGTATGAACCTGAAAACCATGCCATATGAAAGAAAACAGAAAAGACCACATATTATATGAACTTATTTATAGGAAATGTCCAGAAAAGCCCAAGTTTTAGGAACATAGATTAGTGGTTACATGGTGCTGGGGTGGAAACAGGGAGCGACTTCATATGGGCATGAGAGATTTTTTGTGATAATGGAAGTGTTCCAAAATTGGATTGAGATGATGATTGTACAACTCTATGAATTTAGTAAAAATCATTGAATTCTATACTTAACAGTGACTGAACTCTATTTTATGTAAATGATTCCTCGGTGAAGATGTTAAGGAATGGATATTGAATTTTATCAAATTCTTTTTCTGCAACTAATGAAAATGCATATGATTTTCACCTTTATTTCATTGATTTGGTGAGTCCCCTTAGTGGGCTCTCTTGTTTGTAGTTCCCTCTTCTCCAGGATCTTGACTTCAAAGTTCTGGCTGAGCCAGTAGTGTTCACTGCCAGTGTTTGTCTTCCCAGTTCCAGGAGATTACAGAGATTTCTGAGCTGCTGCTTCCTGCTACGGCTCTTCTACTCTCTTTCCTCAACCAGTTTATAACTCAGTGTATGTTTTGGGGGAAAAGCAGAGGCTTGCCATAGTTTCCCCTCTGGCTTTCCAGCCTTTTACATTCTGGCTGTCTTAGTTACTGAAGCAGCTGGTCTTACATATTTTCTCCAGTGTTTCATGGAAGAATTGGTCTGATGATAACTTGTTCCGTTATAGCTAACAGTGGAAGTCTATGTGAGCTTTTTTTTTAAGATGTCAGTATTACAGCATTGCTGTATGCTGTTGGGAACAAACCTCTAAGGAGGGGTAATATTGCTGCCAGCCAAGGAGAGAGTTTAAGTGCTGGAGTGAGTGATGTCCCCAAGGAGATTAGAAGGGGTTGAATCTGGTGCACAAGGGGATGGATTGGCCTCCCTCATGATGTTACAGGATTCCTTTGGTGCCACTTTGCCAGCCAGAAATCTCTGCTGCCACTGACACCTCTCTGTCCAGGCCTCACTCTGGTCCCCGGGCTTTCCCTGCCCACTTGGCCCAGCAGGTTGTGCTTGGCTTATGCCCACTTGAATCCTGTGCCTGCTCCAACTCCATGCTTAGCTTGAGACTGAACTGGGCATGCCACAAATGGCTTCCGTGTTGGGTGCTGGTGTCTAGACAAGGAGAATGTGGTGTCGCCCAAACACTCAGAGATGCCAGCAGTCATGGAGCCCCAAGGGGTGTTACAACTCTTGCTCGGGGAGTCCCGAGGTCTGGGCCTCCAGAAATGTTGCAGCTATTCACTGAACCTTAGTTCAGTGAATGGGAATGTGTTACAGCTCTCTTTCTCCCGTAGTTTGGCTAGGAAGAGCATGGTACAGCTCTTTTATTCTCGTTGTCCACAGCTCAGCAAGCCGGCCAGGGGCATGTCACAGTCCTTTCATTCATGTCACCCACAGCTCCACGAGTTCCAGGTTCTTGTCCCGTGACCAATAGGAATGAGGTGTGTGGACACCAGAGAGTGAGTAAGGCAGAGAAAAATTTTATTGAGTGACAGAAAGAAAGCTCTCAGCTGTGAGAGGGGACCCAAAGTGGGTAATTGCCTGTGAGGCTGAATCTGGGGTTTTTATGGGTTAGAATAGGGGAGTGTGTGCTGATTGGTCCCTGGGTGGGCCTGGAAAAAGCACTGTTTGATTGGTTAAAAGGAACCAATTTTATCATCCTGAAGGAACCAATCAAGAGAGTGAGGGTAATATGGGGATAGAAGTTCTCTCTCTGTTTGTGGACTCTGCAACCAGCGGCTCAGTTTTTAGGCTTTAAACTGTCTTTGGCTTGAAGGTTGAGTTTCACTGGGAACCCATCCCTTTCTGTGTAGGAATTTGTCTGTGTCCTGTCACTCTCAATGAGTTAATCATTCATAGTAACAGGAGTCAGGGCAGAATGTATGCATTCAAGTCCTGGGTGGATAGCTTTGGTGGTAGGTAGTAGTAGAATTTCTTTTCTGGCCTTTGGTAGGATTGATAAGAGGTTTTGGGATTTGTCAAGAGAGAAGTTGTGAAGTGGTTGAACTCAGGAAATACAGTAGGATTGCTGGGCAGCAGAATGGCCCACTTGAGATGAGTGGTCATAAATGTAAAAGATTTAAATTTAAGAAGTAATAGAAAAAAAAAAAAAGAAGTAATGGAACTGAGAAATACTGGGCCTTGAAGAAGAGTTTGGCACCAGGGTTTTGCCAGCATTTTTCTTTGTTACGTTTCTTCATGGAAAACTTAACTGTGAAGACACATATCAGGCATCCCAGAACACTTAAAGATTCACATGTTTAGCACCCACCACCCAACCTGAGCAATAGAGTATTACAAACAAAGTCCTCTGTGTACTCATAGCCAGTCACACCCCAGCCCCCATAACCACCAACTGAATTTATAATTTCCGTGTGCTTTATATCCCTGAACAGCATTATTGTTTTAAACATTTATGTTCATCATCCTGTGTATCTTTTTGTAATTATGCTTTTTCACTAATATTGTTCATTAGATTTATCTGTATTTACTGTAATTCTTTCATATTCATGCTACCCAGGTAACATTCTGTTTATAATTATGTCCTTGTTTTATTAATTCTCCACATATCCTGTGGATGGATATTTAGGTTATATCCATTTTTCTTTTGCTAGTCTTTATATGCTCCCTTGAATGTAATTATATGTATTTTCTTGTGTATGTGAGAGATTTTGTAGGATGTGCATATCTAAGACCTGATGGATGCTAGGATATGTGCTTTGTCAACTCTGGTTCTCACTCCCCCTAAAAGTGTGTGACATCATAATGCCCCTGCTCCAGCCCTTATGATACTATATATCATCATGATTGATTTATAATAGACCAATGGGGTCAATAGCTAAGTGTCTGCCCTCTACACTGGAATTTTACTTTGTTGTTTGCCTGTTTGTTTAATTGGGGACCCATCTTATCTTTGATCTCAGAGTTAATGATCCCTTAAGGCATTCCATGTATTTATTTTTCTCTGTTCCAAAGTTACGATTCTGTGATAGTCATAATTATGAAATTGTCAGTTTGTTAATACTTTAAATCTACACTTCTCCCATGTGGTTGACAGTCCCCAAGGCAGGCATCCATGAAGTCAAAGGGACTGACCGAAGTGTGATCTGCCCTTTTTGCTGGGTTCGCATTTGTGCTAATACACTGCAGAAACGGTGGTAAACTGACAGGGCTTTGCAAGAAGCAAGGTTGTATCACCAATTTGTTGTTATTTATGTTAACATTAATGGGTTCATTTGTATTTTTAAATGAATAAACACTGAAACAATTTCTTAGTTTTGATTTCTAATAGAGTAACTATAGATCAGTAGATACCAACCATAGTGTCTTCTTTGAAGAACGTGAAGGAGTCTAAGACCAGAAAGCTGGAGAAGCACTGCTTTAAGCACATGGTAGACGTATGAATAGTCAAATACTTTATTCTTGCTGATAAGGCCACTGGGAAGGAAAACTTAAGTAATGTCATTCTATTAAAAGATGAATTAGATTGATCTTGAAGTTATATATGAATCTTAAGTAAATTTTTAATTATTTGCCTTAAAATTTTGTTTACAACTAGATTATATTTGTAAATAAAATACTTTGCAGGTGCTGACCTTAAGGAAAGAGCCAAAATGAGTTCCGGTGAAGTTGGTCCTTTTGTCTCCAAAATAAGAGCAATGATTAATGATATTGGTAAGCACTATTAAATTATTCTTTCAGCATGCCAAAGGTGTTCTTAAAAGTCAGGTTTAAAAAGTACACATTACAGTATATATATGTAAGTGTTGGTTAAATATTTATATAATTATCTAATCATTACGTATACCTGTTCATTTTAAAATGACACTTAATATATTTAATTTCAAAATTTATGTAAAATATTTAATAATTACAAATGTCTTATGTATGATAGCATATGAAGGTATTTATTAGACAGTAATTTGGCATAAGCCTTTGACTTACAGTATCTATATTTCTTTATATGTGCAAACATAGGTTAGGGATTCCTTTGTTTTATGTACATATGGGATCATACTTTTTTAGAATTACAGTAACTTATTTTATTATTTTTATTTTTAATTTACTGCTGTATATTAATCCAGTCTTATCCCAAATTTTAAGTTATTTCTTCATTAATGAGCATTTAGTTTTTTTCCTCTGTTTATGCTATTTATAATAAGGTAGTGAATACCTTTGTACATAAGCATGGATTCTTAAACAGGGAATCACTGTTCCAGCTATCCTTTGTTCATTTTTTATTTTAATATTTATAAATTCTACAAAATTACATTCCAAAAAAAGGTAATTTATATTCCCATCAGTTAAAGACAGTATCTGTTTCCTCATATTCCTGCCAGCATTTAATGTTGCTATTTCTGATTTTTTCTAGAGATAAGGTCTCACTTTATCACCCAGGCTGGAATGCAGAGGCACGATCATAGCTCACTGTAGCCTCCAGCTCCTGGGCTCAGGAGACTCTCCTGCCTCAGCCACCTAAGTAGTTAGGACTACAGGTGTGCACCACCAGGCCTGGCTGATTTTTAATTTTCTTGTAGAGATGGGGAGGCCTCACCATGTTGCCCTGGCTGATCCTGAACTCCCGCCTTAAGCGATCCTCCTGTCTTCCCACAGTGCTGGGGTTCCATGTGTGAGCCACATTGCTCAGCCTTTTCTTCATTTGTAAATTGCCTTTTCACGTCCTTCATCCTCCTTTTACAGAATTATTTAATAGCTACTTGTTTACTTAAAAGACATTTCTATATTCTTTGTTTTAAATGTTACAGACATTCCTCTAATGTGCTTAATTTGATTCCAGTATCTTTAAATTTAAAGCTTTTACTATTTAGATGATGCTATATTCTCTTTATTATTCTTTTTCCTTGAAGATTTTCTCTGTTGAGTCTCACACATCAGTTTTTCTAAATGAATTTAGAATTATTTTTTTAAGGCAAAGGGGAAAAAATGTCTAAATATGTCTAAATTGCAGTTGTGATTGGAATTTTATTAATTTTTCAATACAGTTTTGACATATTTATGATAGTAAATCTATCCGTGATGTGCTTGGCTTTTATTTTTGAGGGTCATTCTTTTTTTAATGTCTTTCAAGGAAATTTTGTGCTTTTCTGTACATTGGCCTTGGTCTTATATCTTTTTTCCCCCGTAACTATTTATAGCATTTATTCTTTTGAATGAGACCTTCTCCTTGTTTCTGTTGCAGTCTTGTTATTATAGTCTGTAGGAGAGTTATTAACTTTTTTTTTTTGAGGAGCCTTACTCTTTCGCCAGGCTGGAGTGCAGTGGCATGATCTTGGCTCACTGCAGCTTCCGTGTCTTGGGTTCAAGCGATTCTCCTGCCTCAGCCTCCTGAGTAGCAGGGACTAGAGGTGCATACCACCGCACTCAGCTAAGTTTTGTATTTTTATTAGAGATGGGGCTTCACCATGTTAGCCAGAATGGTCTTGATTTCTTGGTCTCATGATCTGCCCGCCTTGGCCTCCCAAAGTGCTGGGATTACAGGCGTGAGCCACTGTGCCCAGCCAAAAGTTATTAACTTTTATGTGCTTATTTCATATCTTGTCAGCTCTATTTGTGGTAATTATTGTTAATTTTCTTGTGCTTTCAGTTGAAAAGTATAATATCTATAGATAATTACCTACCACTAATGTAATTTTTATCTCCCCTGCAACATTTTAACCTTACATATTCATATTTTTTCATATTGGCTCAGGCCCTCATAGAATATTCATTTGTTAAGGTGAGCATGATCATCCTTATCTTTCTTTGACTTTGGTGGGTGCCTTTAATATTTTGCCAGTAATTATGATATTCAGGCAGTTCTCTTCTATTTCAACGTGTTAGGAGATTGCTTCTGTTTTTTAATCAAGAATAAGTGTTAAAGTTTGTCCAATGCTTTTAAAATATGTGTCAGGATTATAATTGATGTATGTTAGTGTTTGCCTTATTTAGCCTTTATTATATTGAGTTGTATTAATAGATTTACTAATGTTGCACTGGCCATACATTACTAGAATAAGCCCTACCTGGTCATTGTGGTTAGGGGTGGTATCATAAAGGAGATTGAGCTCTTAATTTTGTTTTGTGTGTGTGTGTGTGTTTTTTTTTTTTTTTTTTGGTTTGGTGTCAAGGCTATTTGCCTTCATAGAATGAGCTGAAAAGCTTTCCATGTTTTTCTATGCTATATACAGAACAAGTAATGTTACTTGAAAGAACTGTAGAATTTGACCATTTAACACCTTTTTGCATCTTGTATGGTTTTGTCATTGTTTTCTCACTTTCTTAGAATTAAAGTTTTAAAAATATGTGTTTTGATTTCTATAATGGCTTTTGGCTTAGCTGCCTATTCTGCCTCTTCTCGTTCTGTGCTGGTATTGTCTTAGGCCCTGTTTTTCTCCCCAGCTCCAGCCTCATGTTTCGGTACCTTTTGACACAGAGCATATGAACATTGTTTAGAAGTTGGTCAGAGAGCTTGATCTTAGAAGTATAAGTTGATGCTGCCTGTAAGTTTATATATATGGAAGGGGGTGGCTAAGATTGGTTTCATTGTTAAAATTACCCTGATATTTGTCCCAGAGTGTCTTTCTCTTTAATGGATTCTGAAATTGGGAATTTTCTGGAAGTCTTTCTGTCTTTGCAGTAGCATTTTCTTTTATGTGATCGTAGCTGTAGCTTTTCTTTTCTGGGCTAGTTCTTATCTCCATTTTTTCTTGTGAGCTCTCTTGATATTTATTAATGATACTTTTTATTATAACATTACAGTAGACTTAAATTTTTCAAACTATTTTTTGTGGTGATTCCTTGAGATTTTGAAGGACATGTAGAAACTAAGTACTTAATAGAATCCATTCATTTAATATGTTAAAAATCACAGACAGGTAGACTTTATCTTGAAGGCCATATAGTAAATATTATAGGTTTTGTGGGGCCATGTGGTCTCTGGTGCAGCTATACAGTTCTGACTTCATAGTATGAAAGCAACCATAGATGATGTATCAGCAAATGTGTATGGCTCTGTTTCAATACTGCTTTATTTATGCATACCAAAATTTGAGTTTCATTTGATTTTTATGCATTATGAAACAATATTTTTATTTTGATTTTTTGTTTTTTCCTCCAGCCATTTAAAAATGTGAAAACCATTCTTAGCTCACAGGTTGTACCAAAACAGGCAGTGGGCCTGATTTTTCTTTCAATCTCATGTGTCTTCTATCTTCATTTTCCCCGTTGTTTAGAATTAATTCTTCACTTCTTTTTATAATGTTTAAGAAATTTCACTTCAGTTCTAATTTGAACAACTTGATGCACGCTTGGCTCATGTCTTTTTCATTGGGTTTTGCTGCTTGGAGACATAATGATTTTAATTTCAAGGTCTTTGCTTTGATAGGGAGTTTAAAATATTGTATCTTGGGGTTTTGTATTCTCGGTAAAATTTGGGGGATAAGAATGGAACATAAACTTTGCAAATGAATAGGGAGGTGGGAGAAGGAGTAGTAAGAAAAAACTAAACAAAATGAAAGATAAGTTCATCCAATCTTAAAAAAATGTAAAGAGAAAAAATAGCATAAACTTAGAACATATTAAATAGCAAGATGTTGAAGTAAGTCCAGTAGTCACTATTAATGTCAGTTGATTAAACTTGCTATTTAAAGACAGATACTCAGATTTGAATAAATAATTGACATCAGCTGAATATTGTTAATTATAGCCACATCTGGTGTACCTCTTTTTGTACCAGAAGATTACTAGCCAAAAGAAAGATACAACCTCAGTTCTTCCTTCCTCAGAAGAAAGAATTCAGCTGAGGGGCTTAAGGCGAGAGGAGAGACTGAGGCAAGTTTTAGAGCAGGAGTGAAAGTTTATTAAAGGAGCTTTAGAGCAGGAACGAGAAGAACTTGCACAAGGGTCAAGTAGGCGACTTGAGAGATCAAGCATGCCATTTGACCTTTTGACTTGGGGTTTTATATGTTGGCATTCTTCTGGGGTCTTCTGTTACACCTCCTGTGATTCCTCCCTTGGGGTGGGCTATCTGCCTGCGCGGTGGCCTGCCAGCCCTTGGGAGGGGCTGCATGTGCAGTGTGTTTACTAAAGTTGTTTGCTTGCCTACTTGAGACAATTCCCTGCTTTGCAGTCCAGTGTTCCTAGAGGGAGGTCTTCCGCCATTTTGCCTCTCAATGTATGTGCTCAAGTGCACTTGCCCAGCTCCTGAGACCCTTTTGGGAAGCTGCTGATCACCAGTTTCAGATATTTCTGTCTGCTAGGAGACTGCCTTTCTCTGGTGCTGGCTGTGACCAATTATTGTTTTAGAGAGACAGTTAACCACTTGACCATCATATGGTCACCTGACATTCCTGGTTTTGTGTGTGTGTGTGTGTGTGTGTGTGTGTGTGTGTGTGTGTGTGTGTGTGGTGTGTGGTATGTGTGGTGTGTGTGTTTTTTGGGCGGGGAGTCCTCTTCAGCTCTTCTTGTGTCTGACTAGCTATCTGCTGTAACAGTACTTGAGGGGAATTTACAACATTAAATCCATAAGTTAGCAAGGAGATGTCACTGACGGTAAATAGCTAAGCATTACCTTAAAAAGATTTTTAAAAGTTTTAAGTTCAAAGCATGTTGAACTAAAGCAACAATACAAGGATCAGAAATGAGTAAAATGGAAGACAGAGATGCAGTACATAGGGTCAACACAAGGCCATGCCCTTTACAATGGAGCAAAAAGTGTTTAACAATATATATTACGAATGAAAAAAAGGTGTGATTATAGATACAGGAGAGATTATAAAGATAAGAAAATACTGGGAAAAAACTTTATGCCAATAAATATGAAATTTCTGTCTCAAGAAGAAATCATGAGCTGGAATAGTCATGTAGCCAAAAGAGGGTCCAGCTTCTTGCCACTTATATAAAGAACCCAAAATAATAAGAGTGAGGTCTGATTAAAAAAAAAAAAAAATGTTAATTTTATTAGTCCTTGCTAGCAAGGGGGAAAGTGGCCAGAATCCTTTTCAAAAATTGCCATTTTCCAATTTCTGGAGAGAGTGCAGGGGTTTAAGGAGAAGGGCTTGGAATGCAGGCGCGGCAAGGGGGCTGGGAGGTGCCCAATGACATGACTTGCTCCTATGGCTTATCTTGAATTATTGTTCCATCTGGTGAAGGGGCCAGCACCATCTTGGGCCCAACCCGGTTACAAATCAGTCGCAGTCAATCTTGCTGTCAGTCTCTAGCTGGGAGTAACTCTGGCCTTAAAGTAATCTCCTGCTGGGGAGAGAACTCTGGAGGTACCTGGTTTGTATCAGGATTTGGCCCCTGAAGCTTCAAGGAAACATATGACCAGTTAAGTGAGCAGGGTGTGAGCTTAACAAGCATCCAGGTAAATACATGTGCCTCAGGCATGAAAGTATAAGGTGGGAAAGGGAGGGGAGTGGCGTTTTAAAGTACATTCCGAGACTGTATTTAAAAACAAAAGAAAACACATCTGTAGGTTTTCTCAAAGCTATGTCTTGAGACTAGGGGGAAAAGAGGAAAGGAAAAAAAGTTATAAAATGCGATTTGAAACTAAGCTGCATGGTTACCGTCATCTACTCGCTGAAGTGATCAAACCAGTTGTTACAATAAACTTTTTCACAGAGAAAGCACCAGACCAAGTTAGAGATTTACTTTTCAAATGTTTTACCCAATGCATAAGGAACAGATTCTTACAATCTTATACAAACAGTTCCACGGGATAGTAAAGTGAGAGTTTACTTCTAACTCATAATTTCAGACTAGTGAAGTCTTTATACCTAAATCCAACAGAAACAATGGAAGAAAGGAATAGGAGGAAACAGCCTCACTTGTGAGCATACAGGAAATCCAGCCAGTTGCAACAAAAGACCAAGTTGGGCTTTCTTTCCCAGGAAGGCAATGGTGGTTTGGAAGGCACTGGAAAATTGGCTAACTCATGCTGTTAGCCAATTAAAATAAAATTGTATGTGTATCTCAGTGGATTGAGGAAAAAGTATTTGAGAAATATCAACATGTATTCATGGAAAATGTTCTCAGCGCACTAGGAATAGAAGGAAACTTCCTTAGCCTGATGAAAGGTATCTCTTTCTTAATAATAAAAGATTAGAAGTCATCTCCTAAAATCAGGAACAAGACAGGAGGACCTACTGTCACCACCTCTGTCCTATATTGTTCTGTAAATTCTGGTTTGTGTATTAGGCAGGAAACAACAGTAAGGACTGAAAAAAGAAGAAATAGCAGAGTCCTTCTCATGTGGGTTGACTGTCTCCATCAAAAAGCTAAAAGAAGCAATACATTATTAGAAATAAGAGTGGCACAAGATGGCTGGAAATAATACCCATGTTAAAAATAATTGATTGCCTTTCTTTATATCAGCAACAGACAAAAAATGTCAAGTAAGGATACCCTGGACAGTAGGAACAAAAATGGGTCTTAGGAATACATTTAGCATATATAGAAAAATTACAAAACTTTAACATAAGATGTTTGAAAAAATAAATGCAGACAAGTTATTCTCTTGCATAGGAAGATTTAGTATTAAAAAGATGATTCTCAAAAATGATGTAATTCAGTGTAATTACACCTAGACTCTCAGTTTTGAATTTGTGAGGAACTTGATGAGCAAAAAGAGACCCCCAGATAGCCAAACTCATAAAAAAGAAGAAAATGAAGCATCTTGCCATTTCAGCATTCAAGATTTATTATAATGACATAGAAATGAAGATGGTATATTATTGGCTTTGAGATAGACAAGTATGACATTGAGTTGGAATATAGAACCCCCAAACAGACCACCCAAGTGGGGAAGCTGATACGTGACAGAGGTGGCATTGCAGATCACTGGGGAATGGCAAAGACTCAACGTGTAGAAATAGAAACCAAAACTTTAATGATCTTAACAGTCAAGAGTTTCTTAAAACATAAAATGTGACACATAAAAGGAAATGGCGATCAATTTTACTAAATTAAACTTAAGAACATCTATTCATGAAAAAATACTGTAAATAAAGTAAAAAAAAAAGACTGGGAGAAAATACTTGAAACATAATTGCCAAAGGATTCATGTGTGCATTGATAAGTGCATACAGGAATCAGTGCATGCATACATGTGCACAGCCTTGAAGTCAGCAGGAGGACATGATAGAAAAACATTTCACACAGAGGTAGAGGAGTGAGGGCAGACATAGGAAAAGATGGTCAGCCACAGTAGTAGCCATAGACATACAATTAAGACCAGAGTGGGATGCTGTTTTATATCCACCAGATTAGTCAAAAATTCCTAAGCCAGGAGGTCTTACTAAGAGTTAGTGAGTTAAGTGGATTACCAGGCAGGAAGATTTATACTTCTAATGGGAGTTGAACTGGTATAACTGCTTAGGAAAAGTATTTGATACTGTCTTTCAAATTTGAATGTCCACATTCCGTAAGACTCAGTAGTTCATTTTTTAAGGAGGTATTTACATAGAGCGATGACTTAAAGACTGTTTTTATTGGACTCGTAGTAAGAAATATATCTACCTCTCGCCCAGTAAACACATAGGGGTGGGAAAGTATCAAAGGTTATGGTTCTTTTGTCTGTACACTCCAGTTTGATACTACCCTATGTCATTAAAAAAAAAATTCCTCATCTTGACTAGCTTATGAATGGGTTGGTACTTGGATTTGAAACTACATTATTCTGCAGACATTTTGCACATGTGTCCTAGGTTAACTTACATTGTTAATAGAAAAAGCTGAAAAACAACCAAATTTCTATGAGAGGAGAATGGATAAATGTTTTGGTATATTTATACAATCAGACAGTAAAGAGCAGTGTACATAAATGAACAATACACACATGTACCAATGTGGACAAATCTTGGAAACATGATTTAAAAGTATGACTTATTTTTTATAAAAATAATGGCGTTCAAAGCTAAACAGTTTGTGTTTTGGGATTATATGTGTGTAATGAAATCATATATGTATACATACACACAGACTTTACAAGGGTGGTTATCTTTGGTTTGGAATTCAGGTGGAAGGATAGTTGAAGAGCTCAGTGGCAGACAGGTGTTAGTTCTGACCTAGATCAGCTTTGAGTGTGATTGTATTGGAGTTTGTTATGATTATGCTTCATTACATATATATTAATATATTCTTTATATGTGTCAGATAAGATCAATTTTAAAAATATTTATCTTGAGACCCGCAGACATTTCTTATGTTATTTACTGAATTTTTTTTCTTACTGTCAGCTGAAGAATGACAAGGTTCGCAACTTTGGAAAGGAGTGCTTTATGTCTCATAAAGGGTTACAGTGTGCAAGGTGGCCATTCCAACAGGCTGGGAAGCACAGTCTCTGGCCAGAATCCAGAAACTTGCACTTTGAAGGTGGGGCAAAGGGAAAAGGAATGTATGCTGAGCAGGGTAGCCAGGTATACATAGTCAGTAAGCTATAGGAGGAATCATGAGTATTTATGAAAGGAGAAACCGGCACATGCGCAGTTGAGCTTCAGGACTTTCCATAGGACCTGTGTTTAACAAATAATAGCTAGAGGGTGGAGTCTTGGGCCTTCTGATGTCAAAATATGAAGAAGAGGGCAGGGCACAGTGGCTCACTCCTGTAATCCCAGCACTTTGGGAGGCTGAGGCGGGCAGATCACCAGGCCAGGAGCTCAGGACCAACCTGGCCAACATGGTGAAACCCTGTCTCTACTAAAAAAATACAAAAAAATTAGTGGACATGGTAGCGCATGCCTGTAATCCTAGCCTGTGGTGCCAGCCACCTGGAAGACTGAGGTAGGAGAATTGCTTGAACCTGGGAGGCAGTGGTTGCAGTGAGCCGAAATCATGCCACTGCACTCCAGTCTGGACGACAGAGTGAGACTCTTATCTCAAAAAAACAGAAAAGAAAAAAAAGATGGTTTCCTTTGTTAGATGAGCTTGGCTGTTAGGCGGCTATGCCACCTTGCTCCTGGCCAAATAAATCACCCCTTCCTTCTCCTCTCCAAAAAAAAGAAAAAAGAAAAGATGAAGCAGAGGACATGAAAACCCCCATTGTGCCTCCTCTGTAATCTGGCCAGAACCACCCTGTGGTTGTGGTCTCTTATCAGGAAGAAATGCTGGTTGGTTATTTTGATGGAACTGTAGAAGCCCAGGGCAGTAGTCAGGCTGTTGGTTGAAATCAGCAGTGGCATCTTGCAAGGGCTGGTTTCATTTTAGCCCTTGGGGAGAAAGCCTAATGGCGGCTATTGCGGGGAGGCGGTATAACCAAGTATGTCGGACCTCCCATCACATCATAGCCAGGAACTCAGCCTCTGAGGTTTATCTGGGGTGCCCTTGGCCAAAAGAAGGTCAGTTCAGTTGGTTGAGGGGTTAGAATTTTTTTTAATTCCTCATTATTTTTAAGGAAAGCCAAGATTTTACATTTCTAGAAAAATATCTCTTGGGCTCTTTTTTTTTTTAAGTGTTTTTTTCTTCTTCTTGTACTTTGAGAAAGGGTCTTCCTGTATCCCCGAGGCTGGAGTGTAGTGGTGCGATCTCATCTCACTGCAGCCTCAACCTCCGGGGCTCAAGTGATCCTCTCACCTCAGCCTCCTGAGTAGCAGGGATAGGCACCAGCACACCCAGCTGTTTTGTGTTTTTTGTTTCATCATGTTTCCCAGACTGGTTTCAAACTCCTGTACTCAAGTGATTGTCCCGTCTTGGCCTCCTGAAGTGCTGGGATTACAGGCATGAGCCTCTGTTCCTGGTTCCCTAGTTTTAAGGTTTTTGACCTTAAAATTTTTCTTAAAACTTTTTCTCTCTGATGGGGGAGAAAAATCCTTCTACAGGCTAGAGTGCAGTGGCATAATCTTGGCTCACTACAACGTCCACCTCCTGGGTTCCAGCGATTCTCCCACCTCAGCCTCCTGAGTAGCTGGAACTACAAGTGTGTGCCATCACGCCTGGATAGTTTGTATTTTTTTGGTGGAGACACGGTTTTACCATGTTGGCCAGGGTGGTCTCCAATTCCTGCCTTCAAGTGATCGCCCCATACCTTGGCCTCCCAAAGTGCTAGGATAATAGGCATGAGCCATGACTCTCAGCTTAATTTTCAGAAATTTTGTGAGCTGGCTGTTAAACCATAGACATCTTGAAATTGTGGCAGCATTAGTACTGATAGAAATCAGGGTTCACCCCTGTCTGTTGGGTACTACTTTTCCCTCTTTCCTCCTGCTATATTTATGTTTTCTACAACTGGAGAATTGCTGGATCTGAAAGCAAATGTACTTTGTTTTTGGCCATGGTGTTTTCCTGTACTCTGTGTGTTTTTAATGAAAGCAAGTTCTTTCATTAGGAAACTTAAAGACAAGACTTATTTGAAAGCTCTTCTATTTTATTAAAATAAAGATCAGAAAGCAGGTCTGTATTTCAGAGTCACTAAATTTACTTTATTGTTCTTAGCATCTTAGAAAGTATGTTCTTAAAGAGTAACTCTAATCCTAGAATAAAATTTAATTCTTTTGTTCTTTAAAAAAAAGTAATATGACTTTTTCAGATGTTTCATTCAAAGGAAATGGTGCATTTTTAGATTTCTAATATGTTAATCATTGTTACAAATCCCTTTCCCTCTTTAAATTTAGGTTGCCTGGGTTGGAAGCAATAAACCGATTATTTTGAAATATTAGGCATCAGCAAGTCTACACAGCCATGAAATGATCAGGATCTATTAACAGCTGTTGTTTCTTAACTCACTATTCCTTCTAGGGCTTCCTGGTGTGCACCTTTCTTCCAGTGGTTCTTGGTGACAGTGTTTACATCACTATTGGGACCCCACATTGTGCACATTAGCACTATAGGATATGTGCAGTGGACATATTAATTATGTCACTGAGGGCCATTCTTGCCTTTAGTAGCATTTAAGTTATATGGTATTTCATGATGAGATAGAAGACATTTTTAGAATTCTTTAAGTAGAAACTCTGAAGGGATAGACCTAGTTTTCTCAAGTTGAGACATCAAAGAATTGTTACCTAATGATAAAGAAATATTTAAAATAGGTTTTCATTAGAATTTTAGATTACAGAATTTAGTATGAGGCAATGATGTTTTTGTAAATGATCTTCCACAGTAATTTTTTTGAAATGCCAGCACTCATAACTTCCTTTTTCTTTGATGAAATAAAATTGCAAAAGCTATAGTTTAGCTGTGTAAATGCAAAGCTGAATTGAAATACAGGTAATTATGTTAAAGGATGCAGCTTACAACATTCATCTATTTAACAAATCTTTTTCTTAACATTTTGTTATAAGGCTTTATAGAAATAAATAATTTAATTTCGGAAAATTTCAGTCTGGTTATCTGCTGTTCATGTGATTGAAAATCTACTGTCCATATGCTTTTTTCTATGAAAAAAGCTGTCTCTGTGAAATACAAAGAACATCTTCATATAACTGAATGAAAAATCTGATGTAGGGCTGGCACGGTGGCTCATGCCTGTAATCCCAGTACTTTAGGAGGCCAAGGTGGGTGGATCACCTGAGGTCAGGAGTTCGAGACCAGCCTAACATGGAGAAATGCCATCTCTACTAAAAATACAAAATTAGCTGGGCGTGGTGGCATATGCCTTTAATCCCAGCTACTTGGAAGGCTGAGGCAGGAGAATTGCTTGAACTGGGAGGTGGAGGTAGTGGTGAGCTGAGATCATGCCATTGTACTCCAGCCTGGGCAATGAGAGTGAAACTCTGTCTCAAAAAAAATAAGGAAAAATCCGATGTAACTTTTGTGGTATAAACCTCTTTTTAAGCAGTGCTTCTGATTTTTTGTTAGCATGTTTTTCAATTTGAGAATTGGGATACATTTGAATGTTATTATTGAAAGGCTCAAAGTAACACAAAACAAGTCACTAATAATTAACAAACCCACTATAGTAAAATAGATGCATATACATATCAGACTTTTGTCTTGGCCTTCTGCAGAGGTTTAATATTGGAATCAAACTCTTCCTGTCCTAGCCTAGCTATCTTTGTATAAATGAGTGTTCTTTAATGTTTTGGTAACCTACATCATCTATCTTTCTGTCATCTATATCTTAAGCTTGCAGTTTCCATTATGCTTCAGAATATATTGATACTCTTAGGATGTCACAAGATCTGCCCAGTTCAACATTTTCTCAAAGATATTGCCATAGGATGACGTTTATTTTGTTGTAGAAAGTGTAAATTTTATACATTATTAAAATGCGATGAACTCTTGAATTGTTTTGGTGTAAGTTTATTGAAGCATACGGATCTTGATCTCTTGATGTGGAGTCAGAAGATATGGATTCTCTCTACCATCTGGTACTTTCCATATCTCCCCATTGCAAGAATCATGAGTTGTTTTTTTCTTCACTTGTACCTAGTGTCTAGTAATGGGCACATGGTAGCTACCTGGTTGAAAGGGCAAATTGGCTTATATTTTATTGGTGTAAACATGTTAGCCATACTGTAGTTATTTCATCTTATCTTCAGGTTGAACTTTCTCCTGCAATCCCTTTCTGCCTGCCTCTACCTAAAATTCCAAGAATCCTGCTCAACTTGCAGAGTTTGATCCTCTGATCCTCTGTCTTTTCTATCCAAGCTCCTGCTGTCTTAGGATGTGACTGAGAATGATAGAATGAACATGAGTGGAGCAGTTGTTGGACTGTCTATGGTGACAGCTGACCCTTTGCTAGATTGGGGTGGGAAGTCTTGCTCAGGAGTTGAAGTTTGATATGTAAAGATAGTGATGCTTAGTGGACATCCATGTGCAGATGAATTTGGAGTTGAGGCAAGTTGACCCAGGTGAACTTGGGAGTCAGAATGTTGATGCTGTGTGAAGCCATGACCACTGGGTGAGGCGCTTGGGGGGTTACTGTAGAGAGAAAAAAATAGAGGCTAAAGTGAAAGAGGTAGCTAGAGAAAGGTCAGCCAGGGTAGGGAGGTAGGAAGAAAACAATATTATTACTGTTTTGTGTGTTTATTTTACGTTAGATCCAGGGGGTACATGTGCAGGTTTGTTACATGCATATATCGTGTAATGGTGAGGTTTGGGCTTCTAGTGAACCTGTCACTCAAATAGTGAACGTTGTATACAATCAGTAATTTTTCACCTCTCACCCCCTTCACCACCGTCCTCTCCTGTGGAGTCCCCAGTGTCTGTTATTTATATCTTTATGTTCACGTATACCCATTGTTTTGCTCCCACTTATAAGTGAGAACATGCAGGATTTGATTTTCTGAGTTATTTCACTAAGGATAATGACCTCCGGCTCCATGGTGCAGCAAAAGACATATTTCATTCTTTTACTATGGCGGCATAGTATTCCATGGTGTATATATACCACATTAGGAAGAAAACAGTATTCCAAAAGCCAAGTGAAGAAAATATTTCAAGAAGGAGAGTGTGATCAAATGCTGCTAACAGGCCAAATAAGATGAACAGTGAGAATTGACTACTAGGTCTTTGATACAGTTTGGATATTTGGCACCACTCAAATCTCATGTTGAATTGTAATCCCCAGTGTTGGAGGTGGGGCCTGGTGGGATGTGTTGGAATCATGGGAGTGGATCCCTCATGTCTTTGTGCTCCTCACCTCAGGTGATCCACCTGCCTCTGCCTTCCAAAGTGCTGGGATTACAGGCTTGAGCCACTGTGTCCAGCCAGCAATTCTTAAAGTAATACATCTAAGATAACAGTTCAGGCAGGGAGCGGCACTTTGGGAGCTGAGGTGGGTAGATCACCTGAGGTTAGGAGTTCGAGACCAGCCTGGCCAACAGGGTGAAACCCTGTCTCTGCTAAAAGTACAAAAAATTAGCGGGGCATGGTGGCAGGCACCTGTAATGCCGGATACTCAGGAGACTGAGGCAGGAGAATCGCTTGAACCTGGGAGGCAGAGGTTGCAGTGAGCCGAGAATGTGCCATTTGCACTCCAGCCTGGGCAACAACAGCGAAATGCTGTTTCAAAATAAAGAATTGCTTAATAAAGAATATTTTCAGTTTGCAGAATTTTTTTGTCAATCTGACAATTTGACCTAAATTGTTTATGTTCACCGTCTTTTTTGTTTGAGGGTCGAAGAAATTTCTAAAAATATGTAATTAATGTAGTTTATTAGATTCAATCCAGAATATATTTTACTTTTTATTTTCCTAATTTGATATAATTATTAGAAATTGGAAGTGCTGAATTACGGTGTGTGAAAGATTAATTGGTAGAACGTTTTGCTGTCTTTGTTTTCTGCACAGTGACTTACAGATCTTAATTTTAGTTTTCTTTATCCTCTTGCCAACAATGTTAGAGAATGAAAACAAGCCTCTGGGAGTCAATTCTTTTCTCTTATGAATTGTTAACATCCCTCTCCTTTTGAATCATAGTTCAGTATATAGTTTTCTTGTTTTTAGGGGCAGTGTCTCACTCTCTTGCGCAGGCTGGAGTGCACAATAGTGCACAATCATAGCTCACTGTAGCCTTGAACTCCTGGGCTCACATGATCCTCCTGACCCAGCCTCCTGAGTAGATAGGACTGCAGGTGCATGCTGCCATTGCTGGTTAATCTTTTTCTTAGTGGATGGATGCAGGTTCTTTAAATATATTGATATGTTTGCTATTAGACTAGTCATTTTGCTTGTCTGTGCCTTCTGATTTTGGCGATTTTACTTTTTAAAAATAATTTAACTATGTTAGGTGCTTCTCTGGTTTGTTCTGTGTGTGGGTTTACTCTAATAATGTTGAAGGTTGTATTGTGGCACTACCTTGTTGTCGTTATTACACTTACGTCGTGTACTTGATCCACTGTTTCTGTAGAAAGTTCTACTGACTTTCTACTATGAGTCATGACAGAATTTATATATTTTCTGATTTAAATTCTTCCCTCCCACCTTTCTCTTCACCCACTTTTTTAAGTGTTTGTTTTCTTTATACAGTAGTACACCCCTTATTATTAGGGGATGCACTCCAAAACCCCTAGTGGATGTCTGAAACCACAGATAATACCAAATGATAAAGCACACACCTGTGATAAAATTTAATTTGTAAATTAGACATAGTAAGATATTAACAACAATAACTAATAATAAAATAGACCAATTTATAACAATATTCTATAGTAAACATTTTATTAATGTAGTCTCTCCTTCAACATATTTCACTGTACCGTACTTACCCTTGTGTTGAAGAAGGGATGGAGCAGGATAGTATGAGATTTTGTCATGCTACTCAGAATGGTGTGTCATTTAAAACGTATATGTTATTTTTGGACTTTTCCATGTAATATTTTCGAACTACGGGTTGACCATAGGTAACTGAAACCTCAAAAAGTGAAGCCGCACACAAGGGGAGACTACTATAATTTTAAATTTACTCATACCTCTGTTACTTGGTGTACAAGTTTTAAATTATATCTCTCCATCAGCCCTTGTTTATGAAAGCTCAAGAAACCAGGGTACTTTCTTTTTTTGGCTTTATGATTTTCAGATCAATTAGATCATATAATTCTTTAAATAGCTTTATCGAGGTATAATGACATAAAATAAATTGCCCATATTAAAGTGTACAATTTGGTAACTTTTGACTTGTGAAAACAGCACCATAATCAAGATAATGAATATGTCCATGACCTCCAGAAATTTCCTCATGGCCCTTTGCTAATCTCTTTCTTTTGCCCCTCCTTGCTACCCTCAACCTATCCCCAGGCAATTACTGAACTTGCTTTGTATCACCATAATTTCCATATTTTTGAATTTCATGAAAATGCAACAGTAGGTTTTAATTTTTTTTTTTTTTTCCCCTGGTTTTTTTTTTTTTTTTTTTTTTTTTTTAATTAGTAGTTCTTTCTAATTGCTGAGTAGTATTCCATTGCCCAGGGCTACTACATAAAAGACATTTGGATTGTGTTCAGTTTTGGCTGTTACACATAAAGCTACTACAGACATTTGTGTGTTAAGTCTTCACTACCCATACATTTATGGATCAAGTTATGGCCATTGCTTTCTCCGTAGCATTTTCAATGTAGTGGATCAGTGTCTTTGTACTATGGATGGTGAGATTGTCAAGTTCCCTGTGGATTAGCTTACGTATATGGAGCTCCTCAAACAATATCGTGTGTGTAAATCAACTGAGTTAAAATGTACATTGTTAAAAATGTAGATCCTGCTTCAGTGGGTCTGGGATAGGACCTGGGATTCTACATTTCTTTTTTTTTTGAGACAGAGTTTCGCTCTTGTTACCCAGGCTGGAGTGCAATGGCGCGATCTCGGCTCACCGCAACCTCCGCCTCCTGGGTTCAGGCAATTCTCCTGCCGCAGCCTCCTGAGTAGCTGGGATTACAGGCACACGCCACCATGCCCAGCCAATGTTTTGTATTTTTAGTAGAG
Source organism: Sapajus apella (assembly GCF_009761245.1). Classification (NCBI taxonomy): domain Eukaryota; kingdom Metazoa; phylum Chordata; class Mammalia; order Primates; family Cebidae; genus Sapajus; species Sapajus apella. Next base: position 3,023,088 of record NW_022437058.1, on the reverse strand, counting down.
ACAGGGTTTCACCATGTTGACCAGGATGGTCTCGATCTCTTGACCGTGTGATCCACCCACCTCGGCCTCCCAAAGTGCTGGGATTACAGGCGTGAGCCACTGGGCCCGGCTAGATTCTACATTTCTAAAAACCTTACAGGCTATGCTAATCCTGCTGTTCTACAAACCATACTTTAAATAGCAAGGTTACAGAGCCTGAGATTTAATGAAGCAAGGCAGTAATAGTGAGGTTTTCTTTCCTGCCAAGTAAAAGTAAACTACTTATAGTATGCTATCTTTTTATCAGAAACGGAAGTGACTGCATTTACCATGTTAAGCACCATTTTAAATGCCAAGAGTTTTGTTACATGTGGAACAACAATCAACAGAAGTCATTACTCAGTTCTGCTAATAATTGTAACCTTCGAGATAAGATTGCTCAGTGGACATGGACCACCCTGCCAGCTGGTCATCTGCCAGCTGGTCATCTATGCATTTCCCTTAGGGAGGGTTTATTTGATTTGGAATTTTGGTAGGAAGGAGATACTCTGGGGTTAGCCCTTTTTAGTTTAATAGCCTATAGAGTCATGTACTGGGAGGCACTGCCGTGCTGTGGGTTTGGGGGTTTCCAGAGAAAACTGCAGTCAGAACTCGATTCCAGTCAACTGACTGGTGCTTTGCATCTAGTTCCCAAGGTTACCCCAGCTGAACCCGGTGAACTGTGGTGTTGCTGTACGTCTCAAGAAATTAGTGGCGCACAGAACCAGTGTGTTGTTGGGCTTCCTACTGAGTTTTAGCATATCTCTTTTCTCAGGTACATGGTCAGAAGTCCTTAGGGGAAGGATGGAAGGAGGGCTTTCATTGTTGAGGATCTGGGGTGTGAGAACTAGTAATAGGCAGTAATGGTTAAGAGCAAGACCTTGGAACCAGATAGCCTGTGCTCAAACTGTACCACGCACGTAACAGCAATTCCATTGTGCCTTAGTGTGTTCTCATCTAGAGATTGAAAGTCATAAGAGTTCTTATATCATAAAGCTGATAGGATGTTTAAGTAATATTTGTAAGATTCTTAGGACAGTGGCCATACATAGTAAAAACTTTATAATATTTGCTAGATACATAAGCATTTATGTAGAAAGGTAGGAAGGCAGATGGGGAAATGATCGGCTTGGAAAAATTAAGCAACTTTTCACAGGTCTCACAGTGGTAATAGGGGTGGATTTGAGCCAGGATTTGACATTTGAACTCTTTACAGTTGTATTCTGTAGCCTCCATTAAATCATTCAGCATGGTATCTGGCATATATTTGATAAAGCAGTGACTGAATTTAGGACTTTATCACTTTACTAATTTGTTGAGATGTGAAATGTCAGCATAAGCATAGTATACCAATTTAACATCCCTGAACTCACTAGACTATGTGTGTGATGTTCTGGCTTGGGTCATGTTAGTAATAAAGTAGTGAATAAGCTTATATGTAGTATATTATTGATCTTCAGTTATATTAAAGAATAGGTCCGTTTTAATAACTGAATTGCTTTTTTTTTTTTTTTTAACTTTTCCTGGACATAGGTACATATGAATTCCTTTTTAAGAAATTATAGGTGTTCTCTTATAATTGACTAAGAAAGTCACCATCTGATTTATATCATATCAGATTGTTTTATAGACATTCTATCATGTTGTTTTAAAGATGCTAAAGGAAATAATATCCTGGTGGTGCATTAAAATAATGTATTGCTGAATTTTTCACTCAGGGCTTGTTTTGTTATTGTAATTTTTTTTTTAAATTCAGTGATGGGAGTGGGAGAATATACATTAGGATGAAGGTAAAATTTTAGCTGACATGGAAGGTAATTCGTTGTAATTTTCAGTTAACTTTGATTTTATTTCTATGTTTCTTGAAATATTTTAATATTTAGACTGCTAACATAGTACTACGTAGGGCCTTTCCATTGAAATACTTGATTTCACTGCTTTCTGTAGGAACACTCTTCTTCAAGCAAAAAAGCAAATTTAGAAATCATGCATCTGACAGTCACATTTTTCTTTAATAGTCAAATTGTTTCTATGTTTCTAGAAGCATACAAATAACCTACATTATGTGTTGTATTTATTTGAGAGCTGAGAGTAGATACTTCAATTTTCCCCGCTTTGATAGTCCCTTGACTCCGGTTATTGTAGGCCGCAGATCCTGTAGACTACTCAAGTGTACCAGAGGCCTTCCTTACAGCTGCTTTTTTTCCTCTCAAAATAGCAAACTGTTCAATTGTTTGCTTTAATTATATTTTTAGGAGCGTTTCAAAGGATTATTATCTTCTTTGTCATACCTGGCTCATTTCCTGGTACGAAACTCAAAATAGTATCTGATCCTATTGGTTGCATAACCTACTGAGCCATAATTTCTTCCTCTTGCTGTTGGGAATAGCCATTGCTCATTGGATTTGCAGTTTCTGTTTCATTTATTTGTGCTTATATACAACTGTCATTTTGCTATTCCTTTAGATCTTTGAAATTCATAATTTACTTTCTAAAGATGTGTTTTATTGTGTTCCCGCTATGATTACTAGGATTGTTTTTTTCTTTTTTTTGGAGACGGAGCCTCGCACTGTCGCCCAGGCTGGAGTGCAGTGGCGCACTTTCGACTCATTACAACCTCTGCCTCCAGGGTTCAAGCGATTCTGCTGCCTCAGCCTTCCCAGTAGCTGGGATTACAGGCCTGTACCACCACGCCTGGCTGATTTTTGTATTTTTAGTAGAGATGGGGTTTCACCATGTTGGCCAGGCTGGCCGTGAACTCCTGAGCTCTAATGGTCTGCCTGCCTCGGCCTCTTAAAGTGCTGAGATTAGAGGCTGAGCCACTGTGCCCAGCTCCTCTTTGATTATGAATTGCTACCAAGTAGAAGAAATACTCGATGTAAAACAAACAAACAAACAAACAAAAAACACATATATCAGGTAACTATGAGACTAGCATGTGCTTTGAGATGATGCATATTTTCCTGGGTAAAATTTACTACGACGACATCTTTTAGGGAATAATTAGGATGATGTAAAACTTTAGAGTTTCTAATATTATAAAATGGCTAATATTTAATTATCTACTGAATCCTAATCAAGCTGTTTTACTCAATTATTTAGTTGGAAATATTTTGTAGACAGCTTTCTACAATGCTAATTTATGTTAATGAATAATTTAAAGTACCATTGCTTAACCTATTTAATGATTTGAAAATATTAGTATCCCATTTTTCTAATGGGATGTGATTTTGGGCGATAGTACCTTTTTAAAATCCACTTTCTGTTACATATTAACGTTGGCCAGCCTAGGGTCACATTCCCATAGTCAGAAATAAAATTAATACAAAGAATTCTGCTTTACAGAATAACTAATAAAACGAGTCACTTGTTCAACTCGTTATGAAAATGAAATCTATATGTCATAATTTACAAAAGTTGTATTAAAATAATACTCAGTTTCTAGACTCAAGAAAGTTCAGTTTTTAGTTCTGTGACTGGCTGACCTTTCTCCAGGCATGCTTGTGAGCAGACTCTCAGGGCATCTTGCCTCTGAAGTGGAAGAGCCTGATTGCTTTCCAGCTTCCAGTCACAGTGTTAGGGCTCCTCACTAAATGACAGCTCATGGGCCAATGCCACAGCAAATACTTGGACAGTTTCTTTCTTGTTTGAGCAGATGTCACTTCTTTGAATGAGACTGTGTCATTCTTAGCACTCAAGTAGGCCATAAAGGATCATAAATTTCACAATTATGTGTTAAGTCATTTCAATTTGAACTTTCTGTGAACCAAACATCTTGTGAAAGACTTCTGGCTCTAAGATTAAGAAATCATAGAACTGTGATTCTGTCAATTCAAAACAAAAAAATATTTATGAAAGTAATTCAGTAATATGGGAGGGTTTAAAGATATTGTGCATTCATATGATGGAACACTGTACAGTAATTATATAAAGTTTTTGAAGAATAATGAAGGAAATGGTTATATTTTGTTAAAGGTAAAAGGGATGCAAAAGTCTGTATATGATCTCCCATTTAAAACATAAATTCACAGAAAAAAATTTAAAATGAATTACAGAGTGAGATAATGATCTTATTAAGGAAGCATAAAATTTTTCTTTCAATTTCAGCTAACCTTCCAGTGCCAACGATTGCAGCAATAGATGGACTCGCTTTAGGTGGTGGTCTTGAACTGGCTTTAGCTTGTGATATACGAGTAGCAGGTGAGAGTTAATCCTGTTAAAAACATAATTTTTAAATGTGAAGTTTGTGTTTATTCTTCAGGTAATTTCAAATATTTTATTCTACTTCCTGTGTTGAGTAGAACATTTTCAAAAAGTTACTGGTTGGGTTTAATGGTGTTTTCAAAATTCCCACTTGAAAAAAGTCTTTTGTTGTTTCTTGCCAGGATTTGGGTCAGGCAGAACTGAGTTTGAATCTTAGGTCCTGAACCAGGCGTGTGGCTCACACCTCTCTAATCCCAGCTCTTTGGGAGGCTGAGGTGAGCAGATCACTTGAGCTTGGGATTTTGAGGCCATATTGAGCCGTGATCATGTCATTGCACTGTAGGCTGGGTGACAGGCGGAGAACCTGTTTTAAAAAAAAATTAGGAAAAGAAAGAAAAAAAGGAAAAGAATCTGAGGTCCTCCCCTTTTTAGGACAATATCTTCCTCAGGAAATAGGGGAAATGACTGTTGCTGTTGTGAAGATGATGCGATTAATCTATGGATGTTAGCCCAAGCACTAAATCACCATTAGCTACAGTGGTAATAACTTAATCTCTTTGAAGTCCACTTTCTTCTGAATGGTTTTCTGAGGATCTCATGGATTGAGTAGGAAAACAGTGAAAACAGTTAGTGCTAACCGCTGACTGTGTGCAGCCCAGGCACGCAGTGTTACTCTAGCGCTTGACATGCGTTCACTCACTCCATCTGCCTAACAGCCCTGAGAGCAGGCACTTTGGAGCATTGGAGGGAACTGGAGAAGAGAGCCGGGAAGCAGCAAGCTCCAAAGAAGTGACTGAACTGAGATTTGAACCCAGACTATTTGGCTACAGCCCAGACCCCCCTTACTTCATGAAAGCAACATAGGCTGATCTCCCATGTTTATAGTTGTGGACACTGTATTCCATAGAGACTCAGCTCTGCCTGTGTCCTTGGGCTCTGAGGCTGAGAACTGGGCAAAACAGCACAACATATGTAGTCACTGTTCTTCTTTTGCTTTCCATTTTCACTGCTGATGTGGCTTCATGTTAAAAACAGAGCTGCCAAGGCAGAAGGATTGATTGAGGCCAGGGGTTCAAGACTAGCCTGGGCAGCATAATGAGACCTCGTCTTTGCAAAAGATTTTTAGAAAAATGTAGAGTCAACATAATTCAGTTTCTTGGGATTTCTGGTTGCTAGTCCATGTGTACTTTTTTCTCCTTTTTACTTTATTTTAGGACCCTATTTTCTTGTAATGAAATCACTGGATTTTAACTTGAAAAGCTAAGGTACATCTAATCCATTTCTGAAGGAATACACATTTTGGAAACTAGAATATGGAAAGTAGCCTAAGTACATTTGGATATGCAAATAAAGAAGTAATTAAGATGTTTTAAAGTAGCTGTGAAACAGACATGAAAAGAAGAACCCTGTCCAGCTGTCAGAATAGTAAAACTATTTGTCAGAGGGTAACTAAAGACTTGGTCTTGAAAAGTTGCCATATGTGATATAAGCTATTAAGCTCTTTGGTGTGGGGGACTATATTCAGGAAGCTGAAGAATTTGGACTTGTCAGTATCTGACAAGTCCTGAATAATTAATGGATCTAAGCCTCCAAATATGACTTGGCAATATCAGGTCTAATAATGGAGTTACAGCCCTGGTCTTATGCATCAAAAATTAATTCACTGCCAGGCAGTTTTTCACAGAAAATATTGTGTGACTCTCCTATTATATGTCATTTAGAGTGTTTACTTATTTCCATAACAATGCTTTAGAAGTGATTTTTTAAGAATTTGTGATATCAGTTTCGTAAATAATATTTTTAGTGTATCTCATAACTTTTTCAAGTAGTCATATTTGAATGTGTTGATATGGATGATACTTAATTTTCTTTCTTTCATTTTAGCTTCCTCTGCAAAAATGGGCCTGGTTGAAACAAAATTGGCAATTATTCCTGGTGGAGGTATGAGTTGTTCACGCCTATTTCTCAAATCCTTGATGTGTTCCTAGAAACGGGGCATAAGACAAAATCATGTTAATTGGAAGGGCAACATTTTGGGTAAAGAGACTAAGGGTATATTGTTTGCATCTCTAGCAAAGTCCCCATTCAAGTTACAGGCATACCTAAGAAATTTTTCCCACTGCGATGAAACAGATATTGCAATAAAGCAAGCCACACAAGTTTTTTGGTTTCCCAGTGCATGTAAAAGTTATGTTTACACTATCTTCAGTCTGTTAAGCATGCAGTACCATTATGTCTAAAAATACAATGTACATATCTTCATTTAAAGATACTTTATTGCTAAGCATTTTAATGGTCATCTGAGCTTTCAAGGAATCTTAATCTTTTTGCTGGTAGAGGGTCTTGCCTTGATGTTGAGACTGCTGACTGATTACAGTGGCAGTTGCTAGAGGGTGGAGGTGCTGTGGCAATTTCCAAAGACAGCAGTGAAGTTTGCCACATCAGTTGACTCTTCCTTTCACAAAAGATTTCCCTGTCGCACGCACTGCTGTTTGATAGCATTTTATCCTAATTCTTTCAAAATCGGAATCCATCCTCAAACCCTGCCACTGGTTTATCAAGTAAGTTTATGTAGTACTCTAAATCCTTTGTTGTCATTTCTGCAGTGTTCATAGCATCTTTATCAGGAGTAGATTCCGTCTCAGGAAACTGTTTTCCTAATTCGTCCATGTATTAGTCCATTCTCATGCAGCTAATAAAGACATGTGACACTGAGTAATTTATAGAGGAAAGAGATTTAATGGACTCACTGTTCTTCATGGCTGGGGAGGCATCACAGTCATGACAGAGGGTAAAGGAAGAGAAAAGGTATGTCTTACTTGGAGGCAGGCCAGAGAGAATGAAAGTCAAGTGAAAGGAGGGACCCCTTATAAAACCATAAGCTTTCCTGAGACTTGTTCACTACCACAAGAATAGTATGGGGGAAGCCACCTTCGTGATTCAGTTATCTTTCACCATTTCCCTCCCACAACACGTGAGAATTATGGGAGCTACAATTCAAGATGAGATTTGGGTGGCAACACAGCCAAATCATACCAATCCACAAGAAGCAACTCTCCATGCGTTCCAGTTTTATCATGAGACTATGGCAATTCAGGCGCATCTTCAGGCTGCTCTTCTAATTCCATTTTTCTTACTTCCACCGCATCTGCAGTGACTTCCTCCACTGAAGTCTTGAATCCCTCCAAGTCATCCATGAAGATTGGAATAGTCTTCTTCCAAACTCCTGTTAATATTGATATTCTGGCCTCTTCCCATGAATCATGAATGTTCTTAAAGGCATCTGGAATGGCACATCCTTTCCATAAGGTTTTCAATTTAATTTGCCCAGATCCCTAAGAGGAATCACTATGTATGACAGCTATATGAAATATGTGTGTGTGTGTGTGTGTGTGTGTGTGTGTGTGTGGCTTACTGCAACCTCCACCTCCCAGGTTCAAGCAATTCTTCTGCCTCAACCTCCATGGGAGATGGCTTCTTTCCTTAAACCTCACGAACCAGCCTCTTCTACCTTCCAAACTTTCTTCTCTCTCAGACTTAACTCTAGACTTAAAGAGAGTTAGGGCCTTGCTTTGGATTAGGCTCTGGCTTAAGGGAATGCTGTGGCTTGTTTGGTTTTCTTTACTTACCTTAAAACTTTCTCCATATCAGCAATAAGGTTATTTTGTTCTCTTGTTATTCCGGTGTTCTTGGGAGTAGCACTTCTAACTGCCTTCAAGAAATTTTGCTTTGCGTTTGCAACTTAGCTAGCTAGTGCAGGAGGCCCAGCTTTTGGCTGGTCTCAGCTTTTGACATGCCTTCCTTACTAGAAATGATTAACATTTCTAGCTTTTGATTTCTGGTGAGAGACGTGTGGATCTTTGCTCTACTTAAACACTGCAGAAGCCACTGGAGGGTTATTCATTGGCCTAATTTCAATACTGTTATGTCTAAGGGAATAGAGAGACCCAAGGAAAGGGAGAGAGGTAGGGGAACAGCCAGCTGGTTGAACAGTCAGAATACATACATTTATTGGTTAAGTTTGCCATCTTCTGTGGGCATGGTTCATGGTCCCCCAAAACAATTACAGTAGTATCATCAAAGATTAATGTTCACAAGTTACCGTAAGAGATATAATAATGAAAAAGTTTGAAATACTGTGAGAATTACCGAAATGTGGCTCAGACATGAGGTAAGCACATGATGTGGAAAAAAATGGCACCAATAGTCTTGCTTGATACAGGGTTACCATTAATTTGTAAAAATGCAGTTTTTGTGAAGTACAATAAAGGGAAGCACAATAAAATGAGGTATGCCTCTATGCCCTATTTTTAGTTTATGTAGGCAGTGAAGATGGTGGTTCTTAAGTTTCAAATTACTGTGCTAAATTACTGTTGTCACTGTTTGGATCTGTTTTCCTAAAGGATTACACAAACATTTTGAAGCTTTTATGAGTGCCTTTTAAAAAATTTATTATTATTTTTTTGAGACGGAGTCTCACTCCATTGCCTAGGCTGGAGTGCAGTGGCGCCATCTCGGCTCATTGCAACCTCCACCTCCTGGGTTCAGGCGATTGTCCTGCTTCAGCCTCGCAAGTAGCTGGGACTACAGGCTTGTGCCACCATAACCAGCTACTTTTTAGTATTTTTAATAAAGATGGGGTTTCACTGTATTGACCAGGCTGGTTGTGAATTCTTGACCTTGTGATCCACCCACCTCGGCCTCCCAGAGTGCCAGGATTATAGGTGTGAGCCACCGTGCCCAGCCTTATGAGTGCATTTAAATGTGTGTGTCCTCATCAACAGCTTCATGCAGTTGGTGAAACTCCAAGTGGAAGAAGAAGAGAGGTGGCCGGGTGCCGTGGCTCACGCCCGTAATCCCAACATTTTGGGAGGCTGAGGCACTGGATCACTTGAGGTCAGGAGTTTGAAACCAGCGTGGCCAAGATGGCAAAACCCCATCTCTACTAAAAATACAAAAATTAGCTAGGTGTTGTGGTGTGAGCCTGTAATCCCAGCTACTTGGGAGGCTGAGGCAGGAGAATTGCTTGAACTCTGAAGGTGGAAGTTGCAGTGAGCTGAAATTGTGCTGCGCTCCAGCAGCCTGGGTGACAGAGCAGACTCTGTCTCAAAAAAAAAAAAAAAAAAAAGAAGAGAGGGTTTCCAGGCTTTGTACCCCCTTGCTTCTCTTCTCATGTTTCTTTGCAGTGGGACAAAAGTTGGGGTTAGTGGGTAGCCTGAACTTAGAGCTAAGCAGGTGTCATTTCTTCTATTCCTATGAAAACAATAGATGAGCGTCTGCTCTTGAAAGAGCCATTTAAGAAAACGTCTTTCCAAAATTGATTATGAAATCTTGCATCTTCCAATAAATCTGAAATTGTTGGTCTTTTGATTCAGAGAATTTGGAGGCATTCCCATTTTGTGAAGTCATTCTTTCAAAAAGTAGATTTTGTTTAAGGTTATGCATGTTGTAGTAACCTTCCTTGGAACCTTTTTTTTTTTTTTTTTAAACATGGAGTCTCACTCTGTTGCCCAGGCTGGACTGCAGTGTCACAATCTTGGCTCATGGTATCTTATATATCCTAAAAGATGCTTGGAGTACGAATGAAACAACAATAACAATGTAAATATTAAAGTCAGTGTTGAACATGGCAGGCAGGTTTGCATATGAATTGGTTAAAATTGTATGGTTAACCTTATCATTATAAGAGTGTTTATTCTGATTATATATAGGTAGAAATTAAAAACAGGTTACAGTGAAATTGAAGACTGCCAAGATCAACGTGTAAGACTCCCTATGTTTTCTACTTTGGCAATTCATAAAAGTGTTATTCTTGTAGGCCAAAAGCATTTAATATATATTTATTCTATTATGTCTCCCTTTTTCACTATGACTAATAAAAACACTAGAGGGATTTGTAAGAAAATTGATCCATTTAAAAAGAATTCCCAGAAAACTATGTGAAATAAAGCAAAATTTAGAAAAAGGGTGATGTGACGTGTTTCTGAAATTTTTTTGAGAAGTAAGCATTAATTGGTAGTCAGGATGTAACTAATCCTAGAAGATAGAAAGATAGTGGCTATAGTGGATTGAATGACCTGCTCCCTTTACCCCTCACCCGCCTAAACACACACCAAGAGATGTCAGCCTGGAAGGAAAAGGGTCTTTGCACTTGTAATTAGGGATCTCAAGATGAGGTATTCTGGATTATCTGAGAGAAGTTTACATCCAAAGACAAAGGGTCCTTATAAGAAAGTGGAAGACACAGAAGAGAAGGTGATGTGAAGACAGAAACAGAGTGGAGTAATACATCCACAAGCCAAGGAATGTGCCAAGGGTTGTTGGCAGCCACGGGAAGCCAAGGAAGAAGGCACGGAACAAATTTTCTCTCAGAGCCTCTCAGAGGAACCGGTACTGCAGACACCTTGATTTTGAGTTTCTAGCCTCCAAAACTGAGAAAGAATAAATTTCAGTTGTTTGAACGCAACAGGTTTGTGGTAATTTGTTATAGCAATGAGTACAGCAACTTTTTGACAATGTTTACATAATTTGGGGGGACAGATGGGGGTTAGTAGGTGGCAGAAATTTGGGGTGGGAGCAAGATGAACTTGGTAATTTGGATATTTTCTGTCTTGATCATGAAAAGTTTTGTGTTACAACTACCAGAAGGTACAGAGCAGTGTTTGTTTTGATTAGATGAAAACAGATTATAGATAAAAGCCTCTTCCGTATTCTCTTGTAAACGCACAGTGTCATACCTTTTGAGTTCTAGAAACTAGAATTTTTTTCCAGTATACTTAAGTTCTTTATGGTCCTCTTCAGTAGTGGATGTATTAATTATAATCCACTTTTTTTTTTTTTTTTGGTAGATTTGATTGAATTTGAACTAGATATTCTGATGAGTAGAATTATTTTTCTAGTTTTCATTAAATAAATTTGTGATAAAAGAATGCTTTGACATTTTCCCGTGTACTTATAAAAGATGGTTGTCTTTTTCTTTTTCCTTTTCTTTTTCTCCTTTCTTTTTTTTCTTTCTTTTTTTTTTTAAAGGAGACAGGGTCTTGCTCAGTCACCCAGGCTGGAGTAGAGTGATGTAACGATAGCTCACTGCAGCCTCAAACTCCTGGGCTCGAGATCCTCCCACCTCAGCCTCTGGGAGTACCTGGGACTACAGGTGCACAGCACTGCACTTGGCTAATTTTCTTTTCTTTTTGTAGAGACAGAATCTCACTGTGTTGCCCACGATGGCCTTGAACTTCTGGCCTCAAGCAATCCTCCTGCCTTGGCTTCCCAAAGTTTTGGGATTACAGGTGTGAGCCACTGCCCTGACCTCTTTTTTCCTAAGTGAGTTTGAGGAATATATTTTAGTTCCTCTTTTAATACCATGAAACTTTCAGATTCATAGCTCATAAAATGTTACGTAGCATTGAATTTTTTAATAAAAATGAAAATCAGACTCATTTTCATTATTAATAAAAATTTCGGTGAGGCTACATAACATGAGGCTACATATTCACATTTAGGTAGGAGATCCACAGAATTTTTAGTCTGCTTTTAAGTTAATATTATAGTTCTTAAAGTGCCCTGGGTGAAGACTGTTTTTTTGAAACAGAAGAGATTTTTTTTTTTAAAAAATAGGCTTTTGTGTTTATTACCTAAAGAAGCTATTCTGAAATTTTTATGTAGAAAAGTCCTCTTCTGCTCTAGCTACAGAAGATTTTTTATCCATAGATATTTTCGTCATCTCTTTTGTCCTCTTTCCTTTGTTATAGTTGATAAGAAAAGACTGCTTTTTTCAAAAATTGTGTTTTTATATTGGTGAATTTTGCCATGCCTGAAGTGATCTCTGAGATATCGTCCTTTTGGCTATAAACATTTCTGTTAACTGTTATAAAGAGCTTTCTATAATAGACACAGTAGACTGTACTTAATTTTTTTCTCCCTTCTTGGTAAATCTCTTTTGGTTGAAAGAAAATGCGTCAGCTGCCTCCTGTTACAGAAGCCCGTATGAACAGCCAGGGGTGTAATCTCCGGGGAAGGCTTGGCCATTGCCAGTGAGCCTTGCTCCACTGTTAGCTGCCTCAGCTCTTCCTCTTTTCCAGATGAGCAGATGCTGACAGCTGAAAGATAGACAGAAAATAAGTGGGGAGAATTCAAATACGGGGAAAATATTGTGGGAAAAATAGATGCTTAGTTTTCTTTTTAATATTATGGAGAAAGCAAATATCTTTGGGTAAAATACATTAATTGCAGCCACTGTAGGAAATAGATGTTTAAAATCTGACAAATAATGTTCCCCTAAGTTTTTACAGGTCTGTGGTTTCATACCAGGCAACATTTGTAAGTTAATCCAAATGAAATTGTACCTCCTTATTTGAATTTACTGTACATTTGATAAAAATGAGAGAGTTAACATGACGCTATTGGTTGTCCTTTCATCACTTCTGTCCTTTTGTGAGAGCAGTTTACAGGAAAGCAATTTGTCAAAAAATAGTATTTTGTTTTGTTTTCTTTACTGGAAGCGTGGACCTGCCTGATAATATGTTGATTTTTAAGGTGTGTTTTACAAATTTAAAAAATTATATTATAAAATAATTATTTTGAATAGATGGTAGTATTTCTAATGAACAATATTAATGTTCCATTGCTATCATGTAGTTTTTAAATTAGAAGACTCAATTTCAGTTTTTATTAGAAAGAATATTGTTTGGTGTCAAATGACTATTAAAAGTATATAGTGCAATAAAAAGGAAGATGTGAAGGAATGTAGAAACATTAAAGCAAAATCGAACCTCCTTAAACAGTTATATCAGATGTAATTAAAATATGGGATGTAATTGACTATCAAATACTTGAACCAGTGCTTTTATTTGTAATATATATGTGTATATATGTTTTTGATTACAGATATTAAGCACGAAATGAAATACTGTTGATTTGAAGCACTAGCCAATTTAAAAATAATTAAAATGGTTACCCAGAACTTTGCTGTAATTTTACTGGAGATTTTTGTACAATATATAGCCCTAGTTTGATCTCCAACATTCTCACCTTTAAGAAAGCATTTACATTTCCTATCCTCTCCCAACTGGGAGAATATGCAAATATTATAAAATAAAATTCTCTTTTATAAATAGTTTCTAAAATAGTACTTTCCTTTAATGCATTTACAAGGACGAAATACAAGTTCAGAGGATTAAGATCCTTTTATTTGACAGTATAGAAAATCTCTTTAAATTTACAGAAAAAATAGTGACAGATTTTCTAATTCCTGGTCTTTGTTCTTACCTCTTCTACTGGAGGTTTTGGGGTCTGTGTCAGGAAACCTTATTATAACTAAGATAATTTGTTAAGGCTTTTTGCTTGGGTGTACACCACTGGGATTGAGATGCTTTGTATTTCCACTGCTCTGTGAACTCATTTTTTATTTCCCCAGCTTTTGAGGAGAGGCATATTCAAATAGGAAATTTGAAAGGCAGTAAAATACATATTTTTATACTCTTTACCAAGATCTATCCTATTTTCTTTTTCCTTCCATTTCCCAAATCCTTCTTTCTCATAGAAACATTTCAAAATATAGATGGGCCTTTAAATATTTCAGCATATATTTTCTAAGAATCAAGAATGGTCTCTTACATAACCAGCACTACTATCACAACCAAGAATATTAACAGTAATTTAGTAAGTAATATCATTTAATATATGATTCATAATTGGATTTCTCCAGTTGTGTAGCTGTCATTTTATGTTTTGTTTTTCCAGGGCAAGATCCATTTTTCATTTGGTTAAATCTGTGGTTTTTTCAAACCTGGAAGAGTACGCCATTCATTTTTTTTTTGTTTTCTACAACACTTATTTCTTTTGTCGATAGCCTTTATTTTTTAACTTTTCATTTTGCAGTAATTTCAGACTTACAGAATAGTTAAAAAGATAGTATAAATCATTCTTATGTATGCTTTGCCCAGCTTCCTCAAATATTAACATTATATAACTATACCACAATGATCAAAATTAGACAGTTAACACTGATATGTTATTACTAACTAATCTGTAGACCTTATTCAAATGCTGTCACTTTTCTCACAAGCGTCCTTTTTCTGGTCCAAAACCTAGTTTATGACCCCATGTTGCATTTAGTTTGTCTCCTTTGTCTCTTATGAGCTGAGAGAGTTGCTCAATGTACACATTTGTATTTAATCACCTTGACAATTTTGAAGAATGTCAGTCTGTAATTTTATGGAATGTCTTTATTTTTGGGTTTGACTAATGTTTCCTGATAAATAAATGAAGATTATTCATTTTGGGCATGAATTCTGCAGAAGTGATGCTGTATTCTTCTCAGGGCATCCTATTGGGGTTGCATGGTGTCCCTGTGTCTCATGATTGGTGATGGTAACTTTTCTTTTAACCTGAAACATGATATTCACCAATTTTTTAAGGGATTAAGTCTTTTATTTTTCTAACTGACAAGTAAAAATTCTGCGTATAATGTTTTTGTATATATTTGCACACACACATTGTGAAGTGATTAAATTAAGCTAATTAGCATGTATTGCCTCATATACTCATTTGTGTGCGTGTATATGGGGTGAGAACATATAAGATCTACTCCCAGCAATTTTCAGGTATATGTTACCATTACCTGTGGTCACCAGGACATACAGTAGATCTTTTGAACTTATTCCTCATGTCTAACTCTTGCGTACTTTGACTAACATCTCTTCAGTGACCCCACCCAAACAGTGTGTACATATATATATTTTTTTTCTTCTTTTTTCTTTTTGTTTAGAGAATTCAGGCAATTGTCTTACTGAGGCTTGCTCATTCTAGATTTCACTCAATGTTTCCTCATGATTAGGTTAAGACATTTTGCCAAGAACATTAAATTGTTAATGCTGCATATTTCATTTTGTGTTTATTATATGATTCCTAATGTTAGGTCATCCCACTTTGGGTGATAAGATCTTTGATCATTTGATTGGGGTGGTGACAAATGTGGGCATAGTTTTAGGATGATCTTAGAAACTTTTCAGGAAAAGAACCTATAGTAATTACTGTTGGCCTACTATTTCCAAATTTAAAAAGAAAGGAAGAAGGAAAATTAGAGCACAGAGGTTTTATGGAACCAGAAAAAGAGGCTGGTTTTTTCTGGTTCCAGAAAACCTCTGGAATCAGAGGTTTTCTGGAACCAGAAAACAAGACCCCAGTTTTGTCTTGTTTTCACCCCTCTGGGTGAGAGATCTGGGGCATTACTGTACATCAGTGTTCGTTGTGTTCAGCAGTAAGGCAGTATTTTGGCCTGTTTTCCAGGAACTTGATTTTAGGCTAAGGGTGGATTTTTAAATCCTGTGAGTGTATGTAGTCTTGAATACAGTAGTCATTTTGAAAGGCTTTGTTGATAACCTTTGTTGAGATCCTTTTAGAAGTTTCGTCAGAATCTGAGCCTATTCTTTTAAATATCCTCAGCAGTGACTCATTTTTATCCTGTGAGGGTAAGTTTTATTTTCATAAATATCAAAAGATCATTCTGTGCCAAATATGATTAAGGTCATACTATTTCAGGAAGAAAAAAAGTATAACAAAAGAACTTTTTTTTTTTTAAGAGGCTCATATAATGTCAACATTTTACTGACATGAAGAAAGAACAGTGTAGTTGGGTTTAGTGTAGCACTTCCCCAGGTGACTTCCTTAAAGCTAAAACTCATTCAGCCCTCTAAAGTCCAGTGTATTTATTGACATACCTTGCATGTACACGAGCACACACTACAAAGTCTCATCTTTTTGTGCATTAAAGTATAATTCAGTGACTGGTTCTTTTTGTGTAATTAGGGTGGTTTGGGAGTTATTGTCTGACTTTGCACTGTGTACAGGCCTTTTTGTTAGTTGCTCTGGAATAAATAGGTTGACGTAGGACCCAGCAATGCTGCCTTGGAATTGATCATCTAAAATCTTTTAGGAGAGATTAGACATGTGTACAAGCATCATAACCATCCTTTATAATGCAGTTGTTGTAATCAAACAGGAATAAGGCAATATAAAGCTGGGAGTCATGAGTTCAGAAAAACAGTGTGGCTTCTGTCAGCCATCACCAAGGTTTAATAGATGATAAGTCTTACAGGGTGGGTCCCTGGCTACTTCTCTGACCTCAGCTCCTTGCCACGGCTCCCCTTGCTCACATGCCATTTTCCAGGCATATTTAGTCACTTGCCTTGGCAGACATTTGTTGAGTCACGCAGTGGTATAGACACTAGGGATACAGCCATGAACAATCAGAGAAAGATCCCTGCCACCAAGCAGGTACCTTCTGGCATAGGAACAGTAGACATGGCAAATGATAAGTTATGTATTATGGCAGAATTGGAAGGTGTTATAGAAAAAAAAAATAGGGGAAGGGGTCTGAGGAGAGTGTGGGTTTGTAGTTTAAAACGAAGAGGTCAGAACAAACCCCATTTAGAAGGTAACATTGAAATAAAGACTTAAAAAGAATTGAGTAAATTAATTATACAGATATGAGGAAGAGCATTTCAGACAAAAGTATCAACTAGTAAAAAGGCCGTAGATGGGAGTGTGCTTGGAGCATTCACCACCTCACCACAACCATAGCAGAGAGGAGGAGGAAGAGTGATAGGAGATACTGTCAGAGAAACAATAGAGGAGTCAGATCTAGAGGTCTCATAGCCACTGTCAGGACTTTAACGTTTACCCTGAGTGCAGTGGTGTGACTTGGCTTCATGTGCTCTTAGATATTTGAAGGTTCACTGTCATCACTGTGTTAGGAGCAGACAACAGTAGGGCTGGGTTAGAAGCAAGAGGCCTATTCCTGCCAGGGGCCTGTTACTGTGGTTGAAGTGGAGTGTGATGGGGGCTTGGACTGGGACAGGAATGGTGGAAGTAGTGGGGTGTGGTTTAGATTCTGGGTATCTTTTAAAGATGGAGCCAAGAGAATCTTTTGTCAGACATCTGGGAAGAAACAGATGTAAAGAATGACTCCAAGGATTCTGGCAGCAGTAACTGAAAAGAGAGGTTGCCTTCTACTGAGATGTGGAAAGCTATTCAAAAAGCAAGTTGAGAAGTGACAATCAAGAATATTGTTTTGGACATGTTTCCTTCAAAATGATCATTAAATATCAAGTACAATTTTAAGTAGACTGTGACATACTTGTGGAGTTTTCGAGAGCAGCCTGGGCTGAAAGTAAAAAACCGTGGGATTCATTTTTTTCCTGCCATCCACTGACCTGTTCTAAAGGCATCCTGAAACACAGAAGTGGACACTGGTACAGACAGAACTCCAGGAAAGTAACTTCAACAAATAAAAATCTTAGGATTAAAAAATAAAATTGCCAAAATAAAAAAACAAACTGGATGGACTGAATTGCAGAATAAAGATGAACAAAAGAGAAAGTGACTGAATCTGAAGAGAGAGCAATAGAAATTATTATTCAGTCTGAACAACTGAGAAAAAAATCATTGTGCTTAAATAAATGAACCAAACCTTAGGAACCTGTGAGACGATACTCAAAGCTTTAACATTTGTGTGTCAAGTGTACCAGGAGAGGAGAAAGTGTGTTTTAGGAAAAAAAAAATGGAAGAAATAATGGTTGAAAACTTTCCTAATTTGGTGAAAGACACACAAGAATTTAAGAAGCTGAGTGAATCTAAACAAGCCCAGAGAAATCCGTGATCAGACACATCATAAATAAACTGCCTCAAATTCAAGACTTTAAAAAAAAATCCTGAAAGTCAGAGGAAAATGCACAGGCAATTCAATGGAGAAAGTGTGGTTAGGAATAATTGGACTTCCATATGCAAAAAAATAATAAAACAGAACCTTGATGCAAACCTTACAATTTGTGCAAAAATTAGCTCAAAATACATAATAAATGTAAAACTAAATTTTGAAGCTGCTTTCTCTCATTGTTCAGAGTATAAGACCAAGGGGCCCAGCCTACTGGTAAGTCCTCAGTCTGTATATTTGAATGTGTGAATTACTGCTCCTGGAGAAAAGAGAATGAGATTAACTTCAAAGGATAGTTATACAGAATAGATAGGAGAATTAATACTATAAGACTATGTTTACTTTAACTGCCTTTTTTTCTTCATTAAAATTAGTTTTATTGTTTTATGTGTTCAAATTATATAAGTAATGAAATTAATTAACTGGTGACTTTGATTCTAAGTATTTTAATTTCCTCCTTATAACCTCAGATTTATGTCAGTGTTTATTGCTCTCACTTTTAAAAATCGCTGGTAACTTGATATCTGAAAAAAACAGGTTATTCATTTTATGAGTGGCATGTTACTTTCTTATTATCCAGCTGTAATCAAGGTGGCCTTATTTACATTTTAATATTCTATAGTGTTTATTTTATGTATCAAGTTAAATAAATGGTCTCAGGAATCACTTGAAGCAGTCTAGAAAGCAGATGTTCAAAGACCTACCTTTTTCTCAGTCATTAAGTAGAATATGTAGAAAGTTAATCAAGGAAGGTAAATTAGTTCTGTCTGTAAATTAAGAAGAGCGGCAGTTCATTTCCCTTATCTTTTAAAAATAAAACTGAATTCACTTTCTACAAATCATCCAGTTTGGTGACTGCTTTTTTGACTCTCTAGTGCCTGTAATATGTAAAACAGGATGTGTAAACTGTTCAGACTTACCATCAGAGGGATATTTCAGTGTGTACCCGTCAGTCAGCATGCCATCTAACAAACTTCAATGTCAAGTCTAGTGATAACAAGAATTCTCCTTTGGAATAATAGTTATATAGCTCAGTTTCTTTTGTACAATAAAGATAATTCCTATACCATAGGTTTTGAGAATTGAGTAGGATAATACATGCAAAGTGTTTATGACATTACCTGACACATTGTAAGAACTAACACTTTATTCTTACCTAATGGTTTTTTGCCATAATGTTTCTTCATTTTTAATATATTTCACGGCTTTTTAAAGTTATAATTGATGTACAACAACATACACATATTTTAGCATACAATTTGATATGTTTTGGCATATATACACCCGTGAAATCACAGCCACAACCAAGATAGTGAATATTATCTATTACTCTTAAAAGTTTTTTCATGCTACCACTGAATTATTTTCTGTCACTGTGGATTAGCTTTTGTTTCCCAGAATTTGACATAAATATTCTTAACCCCTGTGCAATCTTTTCTCTGCTTGAGTTCTTTTACTGAGCATAATTATTTTGATACTCATCCAAGTTAGGTTGGGCAGTCCCGGGGCTCATGTCGCCTGTTTCAGCAGTTACTGTCCTTTGTTGCCTCATGTCCTGTGTCTTGAAAACCGTATTTGAGTTTTTCAGGCAGGAAGGTAAATCCAGCCTTTGCTACCCTATCTTGGCTGGGAGAGGAAGGGCTATATGATCCGTTAAATTAATAAATGCACCGTCCTTCAGTTGCATTATTTTTGTGAAATGACCGACCACTTAATCAGAAAAGTTCTCTTACTGTATATCCAGACTGTTGCTATTTTTCCATTCATTGAAATCTCACCAAACTACTTCCAAGATTTGTTACCCATGAAGGTAAAATCAGACTTAACAGTGATAATCTTAAAAGGCATTTGGCATGAGTAGTTTAAAGGACCACTTTTGCTTTGAAATAGACTTACTGGTTTTTATAGTTACTTGTCACTCAGAAGTGAGCACCATCTGTCAAGATTGTGGAAGAGATGGAAAAAAAAATTCTCAGTGTTCAGGTTTCTTGTCTTTACTACATATGTAAAATTGGCTTTTATAAAAAATATTTTTGCTGCTTGTAAGATTACACTGTGAAACTAGAATGTGTTTTTATATTTGTGTATCTTGCTTTCCCTATTATTCTTCCATTTTAAAGTGGGACTTTGTGAATATATTTCTGGACCCTATGGTTGCTAGGCATGGCACCCTTTTGTGGCAGTGCCATTGTGTGATCTTACTGCACGTAGCACATTGCCAGCACTCAGTTGTTTTCTTTTCCTGCGGTTTCTTCCCCTTGTCTTCTACCTTCTGCTGTCTCTTTCCTGACACATCATTAAAACTCACCTGCTGCCTCTATCATGCCTCCTCCAGTGGGGAAACCTTGAGCACCCTACCATCAGAGCCTGTGTCCCCTTGATGGGGAATCTTCTGTACCAAGCTGTTATAATCTCAGTTAATAAGAAAGGAATGACATTACTTTCAAATTTAACTCCCAGAGCATTCAAAGACGAAAGTAATATTGCTACCTTTTTTAAAAAAGAAAAATGCCTAAACACAATAATGTTTGATTAGGAAATCAGAATAATAGTTGGAAATAATTTTGGGGAATTTCAAATTTTCATCTTTTAGTAACTGAGGGTTTCTTAAAAGTAGTTGTCTTTGTTGTCTCGTGTCACTTGATTTTGATTCAAACAGTAGGGAAAACAGCCCCAATAAGTAATTATTGTTAATTATTTGATGGCTGTCATTTGAAAAGATTTAAATGCATACACTGATAATTCATACATACATACATACATAGATTTTTTTCCCTAACAATGATTATTTCATACATTCTCTTCTGCAGCTTGCTATTTTGATTTAATATTATATTTTAGATATCTTCCCTTTTCACTTTCAATTCTTATGAAAAAAGTTCTGTTTTACCGTAAAACCTTCTCCTGGCTTTTAGTTTGAGACATACTTCCTTAATCATGTTAAGAAACTATCGTGACACATTGTTAATACTAAATTTCTTGATACTGGAATTATTTAGATAGTTGAAAGACTCTAGCGTTTCTGGAGTGAACTGTACATGGTAATGGTATATTATTTTTTCATGCTAAATTGTAATTCTGGATTCTGTGTGCCTATATTGGAATGGTATTTTATGCATCCATTTTTATAGATGAGATTATTAGCCCTGAACATTAATATCTTAAAAGGTATTTGAAAATCTTAGTATTAATTTTTAGAGGTAGGGTCTTGCTCTGTCATCCAGTCTGGAGTGCAGTAGCATGGTCATAGCTCACTGTAACCTGGAACTCCTGGGCTCAACTGATTTTCCCACCTTGGCCTCCCAAGTAGCTGGGACTACAGGCAAGCACTACCACAGCTGGCTGGTTTTTAAAAAAAAATTTTGTGGAGATGAGTGTCTTGCTATTTGCCCAGGCTGGTCGCAAGCTCCTGGGCTCAAACGATTTTCCTGCCTCAGCTTCCCAAAGTGCTGGCATTACAGGTGTTGTATAATATATTTCTTCTAAGAGGTGATTTTGTCCTGTTTTCACATTATTTACTTGAAGAAGAAAACCACGTGGCAAACATATTTTGTAAACTCAGTGTCTTCTAAACTTGTTTCTTGTCCTGTATGTTCTATAAGCTATTGTTTTTGCCAGTATATAAAGTGATAGGTTTTGTTTTCATGGCGCTATGTTGCCAAGTTCTATGTTTTTCTGTGCATGTAACATGAAGATCCTTTTTTTAAAAAAGTTTCATGTTTTATTACTTGCATTTTTCTTTAGATGTGGCACTGCAAAGTGAGTTAGTAATCTTTGTTGAGTTTCTAAAAAATAACAAACAGTTACAATGTTTTGTTCTTGTTTGTTATTGTTTGGAAAAAGTCCAAAATAATTTTATTAAAGTCACATTACTCTGTAGATAGGGATAGGCCATATTTTTGAGAATTCACATTAATAACAATTTTATATATGCAATATCTTTTCTTTTTTTTGGAGACAGGGTCTTACTCTGTCATCTGTGATCTTGGCTCACTGCAACCTCTGCTTCTGGGGTTCTTGTGCCTCAGCCTCTCAAGGTAGCTGGGATTACAGGTGTCCGCCACCACACCCGGCTAATTATTTTTTTGCATTTTTAGGTGAGATGGGGTTTCACCATGTTGGCCTGGCTTCAAGTGATATGCCTGCCTCTACCTTCCAAAGTGCTGGGATTATAGGCATGAGCCACTGTGCCCGACCTGTTCCTAACTTTTTTTTTTCAAATTTGAAATATAGATAATATGTACCCCATTAACTTATGAGGTACATAAAAGAAATTTGTATTTGATATTGGCTCTGGTTATTATTTTTGGCCTTCCGTGGACAATTACTTAAAACCTTTATTGCATGAAGCTGTATTTTTGTTCTAGTGTCAAAAGATAGATTGCTGTATCTTTCCCACCCTAGTGAAACTAGGTCACTGGCATTTGGCACATCTCTTTGGTGTGAGATTTGATGTTCAAATGTGCTGTCTAGAAATGGTGCATTGTCAGCAAGGCTACTTTTCATTTCATCAACATAATTTCCACTGCCCTGGAATCAATTTATTACTTGACCTGTTAATAATTACACTTGGTCACTAGCATTTCAGTGGCAGAGAAATTCTCTGGAAATAGCCATAGTCGTCCTTTTGGGTAATAAGTTATGGGATTTCTGCTCAGCTTGGAGATTTGGCTTGTTGAGGTGGTTGACATTTTATGAAAACAAAGGAGCAAACTTCTACCTGATGCCATGTTAGGATTGGCTCTGTCAAATGGTTGAGAACACTCATCTAATTATCTAACTGTACTTTTGCATTACATTTTCCTATGGCCAACTTTACACTTGCTTAGGGAAGTTCCCCATTCTATTTCCAGCCAGAGGCAAGTGCTTGAAAGATAAGAAATAACTAAAGGGCTCCTTTAAGATTAATTTTTTACAGGTCCAATAATACCTAATATTTAAAATGAGCTACTTTGAAATCAGTCATGTATCACATCAGTGTTTCAGAAAGAGATTGAGAAAATATGAACTGTTACAAAACCATTAACCTCACCTGTTTCTATGTAGTGATTGGGGTCCTGGAGCAGGGCTGCCTGGATCTGAAGCTTTGCTCTGTAGCCTTTTGGGAAAGTGACTTGCCTCTCTACGTTTCTGTCTCCTAATCCCTAAGTGCAAGAGTAGTCATGCATATTTTCTAATGGTATTGGGACAATGACATGAAGGAATGCATGTAGAAGCCTTTGAAAGGGTTTTGGTAAATCACCACCCAGCGCGTGTTGTACTAGTTATCATTGGTACTGTGGTTTAATGTGTTTTAGTACTTATTGATGTCCTTTTTTTCCCTTTTGCTATCCCAGCTCCTTCCTTGCCTAATTGTTACTCTCTTCTGTGTGTTTAGGAGCAACTAGTTCAGTTTAATTTCCCCAGGAGAGCAAGTTTTAGGTATAGCATCATTTTGAACTACTAAGGAAATGTAATTCTCTTAGGATTGGTCAGATAGGTTACTTTCAATAGCAAAATTGAACAGGAAACTTAGGTGAAGTTTGGTTAGCCAGGTTTATGGATTTGGGGCCTTTTCTGTGCTTTAATTTCATATATTTGACTGTTTAGTAGATATTTATCTTCCTTATCTGAAGTTCACTTCCATCTTGTTGGGGTTAACCTAAAAAATATTTATTTAAAGTGGATAAAGTCCTCTATTATTCAGAAATATAAATTGAGTTGCCAGTCTGATACTTAACTTTCTCAATTTTTATACACTGGACTTTGCAGTTATACATTTTTTGCTAATTATTCATAAGGCTTACAACTACTACTGGTAATTCAGCAAAAAATAAATACTGTATTGTGAAATCCTAAAGGATTCAGGTTTTTTTCTAGGATTTTTAGGAGGCATACCCAGAAAATAGGCTTATATATATTTTTTGATTTCTTTCTGCTAACAATAAGTATGTTCTGCACATTTGTATTCTGTTTCTATTTCATTTGTTGTTGTAGTTTTTCTTTGTTTGTTTGTTTTTTGAGACGGAGTTTTGGTCTTGTTGCCCAGGCTGGAGTGCAATGGCACAGTCTCAGATGACTACAACCTCTGCCTCCTGGGCACAAGTGATTCTCCTGCCTCAGCCTCCCGAGTAGCTGGGATTACAGGCACGCACCACCACACCCGGCTAATTTTGTATTTTTAGTAGAGACAGGGTTTCTCCATGTTGGTCATAATTCTTCGGCCTTCTTGGTAGTTTCATGAGGTCACCCAAAAACCTTTCAGCAAATTATTCTGTATAAATCAGCCAAAGTTGGTATCCATTGCTAGCTACCAGGAAGCTTGACTGATACAGCTCTGTGTATTGTTCTGTCCTCCTAAATCCCAGTCAGTGAAGTACATTGATGCTAAAGTACAAATGTTATGTAGTCAGGATTTAGCTCTCCTATTTCTTTAGAGTATGTTCTATGCCTACTAGGTTTTACTTGATTTTACAGTGAAATATTTTTTTGGTTTGCAAGTTTGTGAGATATATTCATCTATAATTATTTTATTGAGTACTGCTTATGTACCAGATACTTGTTGTAATGGCTGGAAGTACAGTAGTAAACAACGGAGACAACCCGCTAGCCTTCATTGAGCTTACATTTGAGGAGGCAGACGGATAAATAAAATATGTACTATGTTAGACCATGGTAAATGTGGTGATGGAAAAATTAAGCAGAAGATGGGAGAAAGAATGTGAATGGGAACGTTATTAGAATGGATATCAGGTTTTGAGACAAATCCTGATGGTCTTAAGACAGAGATGGGAGAGTACTAGGTACTGCTCCATTTCTGCTGGGCTGGAATGGAGACCCAGGGAGGAGCAAGGTGAACCCAGAATGCTCTGGGCTTCTGGATTTCCTTTGACTCCTGAGATATGCTGATTGGCCCAGGACACTGATGGGATGTGTAGAAAGCAGCACTTTAAAAGAGAAGGAAGCTAGGGAGCACGAGAGCAGCTTAAGTGTACTTCAGCAGACACAGGTGTAGTGGGATTAAATAGGCAATTATTGGAGAATGAAGATTCAAAGTACATTTGGATATAAGAATTGACATTTTAAATACTATGAAAATTGAAGCACATGGCTTATTAAGTCTGGACCATATGTTCGTTATCCTAATGTCTATTTTAGTTGTGACACCACACAAAGAATGTGTAGGAGCACCAGCTTTTAGAATAACACAATTCCAGGGGAGCTGCTGTTGTGTTTCCTTATTTAACATACAAAAGCATTTGATGCCTGATACTCACATGCTTGTGCAATAAGTATATAGAAAAGTCTTGGAATTACAGAAAATTAGAAGCATATTTAGGTTGGGTGCCATGGCCTATGTCTGTAATCCCAGCACTTTGGGAGGCCGAGGCGGGTGGATCACCTGAGATCAGGAAGTCGAGACCAGCCTGGCCAACATGGTGAAACCCTGCCTCTACTAAAAATACAAAATATTAGCCAGGTGTGGTGGCAGGCACTTGTAACCCCAGCTACTCGGGAGGTTGAGGCAGGAGAATCGCTTGAACCCGGGAGATGGAGGTTGCAGTTAGCTGACATCACATCATTGCATTCCAGCCTGGTCGACAAAAATGAAATAACTTCTCAAAAACACCAATGACAACAACAAAAAGAAGCATATTGAAGATTTTGTATTGCAATATAAAAGGACTAATATGATATTATGCAGAAAGGCTACATATATTTGGAAAAACTCTACTGAGCATAGAGTCTTCTTTCCTCATCTATACTTTGTACTGAATGCCTTAGACTGAATATTTATTTTTGTCACCGTGAATATTAATGAAAACTAAGCAGAAGCAGTCTTAATATCTTGTTGATTACATTTCAGGAAAAAGAAAAAAAAAGAAATGGTAGAACATTAAGCCTGAATGCCATTTGCTATAATTACTCTGAGTGAAATATAACTGGTAGCTGTCAAGCTTTGATTGAAATTTACTGAAGGTTGACACCAGCTGCATGCATTAATTGTCTCTGTAAGCAAATGCACATACCACCATTACCATTTGGAAGCATGCTCCTTTCTGTTTAATTTGTTGTAAAGCATTTTCTGATTGTGTTTTGATGAACGCTGCTCTAAGTTCTTTTGCTTCATTTCTAGCAAATAAACAAATCCTTCTTTTAGCTAAATCTTGAGTACATCTATATAAGGGATATTTTCAAATTTGTAACACTGACCATTTGGAGAAGGGAAACATAAATTATTATTTTAATGAAGTGTTCTGAAACATGTTTCTAATAAAGATTTATGTATCTTCCCTATTTGCACTATTAATACCTGACTCTATATGAAATTCAATTTATGCATTAGTATTTTTATAAAGTAGTTTGATCATATTAAGACAGTTATTTTTTTCATCCTTTTTAGTTGAATAGTAGCAACCTCCAAATGAAATTTTTCTAGGAATAATATTTAATTTCCATAAAATGAAGGTATTTTTAAAAGCATTGAAACAAACTTAATCTTTATATCAAAGTGATGAATACCAATGTGCAAATTTATTTGGATTGTGTATAAGTGTATTTTGGTGGGTGCACTGCTACAGTGTTTGGTTTGATAGGTACCACATATGGCACCAGGTAGGCTGCACCAGAGTCTGTCAAACACTAATTCTTTTTCATTTTGATCACAATCAGAATTGAACAAAGATTCTAGGTAGAGGACAAGCAGAAGGTGTTTATTCCCTTATTGCTGTACAAGGGGCATCTATTTTGAGTCTTACAGGAGCCAAAACTGTGAATATGACCTAAATTCATCCAAAGACTTAATACTGAGGAGTATTTTATCATCACTGGCCTATTGAGAATCTGCAGTAGACATTTGCTTTTTGGCTGTCGAGAATCTATTCTCTTTCCTGAGAACACCCCAGTTTCTATGAGGAAAGCACAGGCCCTTTCCCACTAGGGAAGGGAACCAAAGCCCCTACTACCTCTTTTCTCTTTGGGTGTGAAACTTTGAGTTTCTGCAGCCTGGGGCCCTTCCACAGGACTTTCCAGTGTGGAGGGTGGAGTGCTGCAGCCCTGAAGTCTCCATGGAGATGCGCTCACCCTTTCCCTGCGACCCTTTCCCTTGCCAGTTGGTCTTTCTGGTCTCTGTCTGTTATCTTGTGGAGCCTCCCTTTGATGGTCTCTGAGAGTCTTCCAAAAATCCCGTTTCCTTATGCTAACCAGAGTCAATTTTAGTTGCTTACAACCTTCACAGGAACTTTATTTGGCTTGAGAAGCATATCCTTTCTAAAGTGGAATTTTAATTTTAGTAAAAGTGTTCTGCTGGCTCACAATATAATTTGATGCCAGTTTAAACTTCATTGCTGGGAGACATCTCTTACAATAGTCCAGTAGACACAGCCAGGTAAGCACTATTTCTTTTTATAGTCAGGTTTTGAAGATAAGGTTTGTAAAGATCTGAGTATCATGACATAAAGGGATTTGGCAATTTTTTTTTTTGTTTTGTGGAATTGTACTTAAACTTTTAGGAATCTTTCCCAGAGCACAAGTGTTTAAAGCCATCATTGGTGACTGGATGCTGTGTTATACAGGGGTAGCTGAACTCAAACATTTCTTCAACTGCATTTTGTATCATATAGTTTTATTAAAATGAACAAAATATGCCCTCCTTTTCTTTCTTGTAATTTGAAAGGAACAGTGTTAGGGTTAGAAGTATAAGATGACTAAACTTGAAACATTGCCTTTGGAAATTTCATTAATACAGAATAAAATGTACTTTTCTCATTGAAGGCACTTGTTTTCTATTGAAGTTAGAATATTACTGGCAGAATCATATATTGAAAAGAATTTAAATGTTTATCTTTCAATCTAAGTATGAACTAATGAAATGGAAAATTTAAACATTTATATTTAGATCTGTCACTACATAGTTTTGGTATTAGACCACTGTCTCTATCGTATTTTCACTGTAGGCCTTCCAGACACATAAGTGTTTCTGTGAATTAATCCATCTTTTATGAGAGAGTTCATGAAGACTGGTTTCTTAGATACTTAGAAAATGTTAATTATCTGGCTGAGCATGGTGGCTCACACCTGTAATCCCAGCATTTTGGGAGGCCGAAGAGGGCAGGTTACAAGATCAGGAGTTAGAGACCAGCCTTGTCAATATAGGGAAACCCCATCTCTACTAAAAATACAGAAATTAGCTGGGGATGGTGGCACATGCCTGTAGTCCCAGCCACTTGAGAGGCAAGGAAGAAGAATTGCTTGAATCTGGGAGGCAGAGACTGCAGTGAGCCGAGATCATGCCACTGCACTCCAGCCTGGGCAACGGAGCGAGACTCCATCTCAAAAAAAAGAAACTGTTAATTATCTGAATCATATCACCTCAGTAGGATAAACCTTGATAGAAGAGTAGTCACACCAGCGTCTTTTTTTATATTCTTCCCTATTAAACACATGCTTAAATATTGTATTATGCATATCCTTGAATATATTTAGAAGCATCACAATTGAATATGTCTGGATTTACCTCAAAAGAAGACCAGGAAATAGTTGCAACTGGCATATTGCCATAAACTAGAATTGTTACGGGTTTTAAAAAATGTGTCTGTGGGCTGGGTACGGTGGCTAACTCCTATAATCCTAGCACTTCGGGAGGCTGAGGCAGGTGGATTGCCTGAGCTCAGCAATTTGAGACCAGCCTGGGCAACACAGTGAAACCCCATCTCTACTAAAATACAAAAAATTAGCCAGGTGTGGCTGCGTGCGCCTGTAGTCCCATCTACTCAGGAGGCTGGGGCAGGAGAATTGCTAGATCCTAGGCGGCAAAGGTTGGAGTGAGCTGAGATCATGCCACTGCACTCCAGCCTGGGTGACAGAGTGAGACTCTGTCTCTTAAAAAAAAAAAAGTCTATGAAGTGTTACGTTTTTCTCAGTGTGTGTGTGCAGTCTTTGCACATTCATACGGCTTGCAAACACTTTAAATTTTGTGCCCTCCCAACATAGACATGAGCTACGTTTGAATGAGTTTATTTTAAACCAGAGTATGTTCTCATTATGGAAATGTTACATGGGATATGGAGACCCATGGAATACTGCTAAAGCCTAATTTAACCCAAAGTTTAGTGGAGCACTTAGTGCTTTCATGTATAAAAGAAAACGGTTTCTGTGTGAATAAAGATTTAATAGTAAAAAGCAACTGAATTTGGAATGATGTTTGATGATTTTTGGTCCTTGAGTGGAGGTTGACTCTGTGGGGATTTAGTCTGGTCTTCATTTTTCCCACCTTGAGAACATCCTCCTGGTCATCTGGAGGTAATGTATGAAGACCAGAGCAGCCCTTAGCTGAAGTCGGAAGTTAGGAGGATAGATCTGTGAGTCCAGAAGTATGGGTTCTGGGCGGGAGTGCAGTATCTGTGGATGGAGGGGCTGGAACTAACAAATCCACGGTGTTCTTTGTCTCCCAAGAACTCATATGGAAAAGGTAGTAGTAGCGTTAGATGAAGGAATGCATTTACAGAGTAGAGAAAAGGGACCAGGAAAGAGGAAATGAGCTCCCTTCATCACCTTTCTGCCCTGCCTGCCTGGAGCACTCAGCACCTGAGAGAAGCAACCAAATGTTCGTGACTGGTAGACCAAGGCTGCCTTAAACCACTAACAGCAAGGATGGGGCATTTCAGTGGAGTGCTTTTACCTCTTCATTTGTAACCACTACCAAGGGAGAA
Organism: Sapajus apella; assembly: GCF_009761245.1. NCBI lineage: Eukaryota > Metazoa > Chordata > Mammalia > Primates > Cebidae > Sapajus > Sapajus apella. Next base: position 2,993,463 of record NW_022437058.1, on the reverse strand, counting down.
TGGTGTGTACTCCCTGTAGTAGCTTCTTACTTGCTTTCCACTTGTGGAAGACTGAGGGGCGAGCAGATGAGGCCCAAAGGAATCAAAGTGTAGGCAACTGAAGATATATATTTGAAAACCTTGAGCTAATCTACTTGGCTGTTAGAGCCATTAAAAAAGAGCAAGACACCATGAGAAGGGAGCAAGTGAATGGTGAAAATGAAAAATATGGGCCTTATCCCACATTGTAAAGGTTTAGAGTTAAGGAGACGGGGTTTAAACCATTAACTATGTGACAGGCTACTAATTATGGCATGGTACTTAGTTTTCTGATTGTTTCTTTCTCTACAATGAAGGTGATGATAGTATCCGTATTGCAAAGTTTTTTTTTAAGGTTTGTTATATATGTTACCTTTTAAGACTGGCTTTATAAACTGTAAAGCACCATACACGTTAGTTATACCATGGTGTTTTACATTGGTAGTTCTAAATTTCAGTGATGCATCCATCAGTAGGTTAAGCCGACACTTCCCTTTCTGCCATCTGGATTGGTAATCAGAAGACCCGGATTATAGTACTGGAGATCTGATTTTGCTCCTGAGTAGCTTTGTGCTTCTCAAACTTCCCACCAAAATAAAACATACACACAAAGAATGCACTAGCAGCCTGCCACATGGGTACGCTTTGTCTAAAATGTCAGTTTAATAATTTTTGGTAAAGTTTGCTACCTAACCCATATAATATGTTTATGTTAAACTATACATACCTCTAAGTTACCTATGATTAAGATTGCCTGAGCCTGTTTCTTTATGTGCCCCTAATCATAGGGACATATACATCCAACTCTTGAATTTTTATTGCTTGTTAAAGAAGACTACCGGACTCTGTGAGGCCTGGTGTCCCTTTCTGGACAATTATTCTGTGAACCTATGTCGCAGATATTGCAAAGGACTCTTGACCTGGTTACAAAATCAAATTATATGACACTCATTTTTTTGAACTGGTTTCTAGATACTGTGTAATCCTTGCCCTTATGAACCAGTCTTAGAGGGCTTTGCTCAGGGTTTATTATTGTAGAGACCACAAATTAACAATTTATTTGCTTAAAAATATTTTTGAAGATTAGCCATCTAGTACATGACCTTTCATTATGGTCTTCACTCTACTTTTGTGTGTGATTATAACTTTCCTTTATAAGCGTAAAAATAATTAAGGCTCTGGGTCAAGAAGGCAGACTAGTTACTGAGCATTGTCATCTGCCTTCTCCTCATTTTAAGGCTTCATCAAAATGAAAACATAAACCATAAAAGAGAAAAAAAGGTATAATTACAAACATGAATACCAAAGAAAATGGGAAAGGAGTCATCAACAAATGAGATAGAAAACTCTTTTGGAGGAGAGGATTGATTTTACAGATCAGAGGGTTGGAAAGCCCTAGCCTACATGTACTGCAAAGAAGTTTCTGAAGATGTGCAAGTCTTCAGAAAAACTGACTTCTTTAGACACAAAACTAAATTCAGAAATCTAAGACATCTGATACAGATTTTGATGTCACAGAATAAAATCTTCCTCATTCTGTGGAGTCTACTGTTCAATAGTCAGACTGTTTTCTGTTCTTATCAAATAAAGCCTCCCTATTGGGGCAAGCAGAGTTCAGAATTCCCACTTAAGGGAGGAGGACCTCCCCCAAAATACACCAACTGACACAAGAGTGGAGGAGAATAGTTCTCGCTTTCCTGGTATTACCATTTTAATGAACATGAGGTACATGAGGAGAATTGACAGTGTGAAAGAAAAAAAACTGAGCCTTAAGGAAACAGCTAATACAGAAACAATGATATTACAAAAAGGAGCTGGTAGGGTTATTTTTAAAAAGGATTGCTGAAATGAAAATTTGAGTTGAAATGCGAGAAAATAAAGTTGAAGTAACCTTCTAAAATGTAGAGCAAAGACCAAAAAAATGCAAGAGCAAATATGTGGGGAATTAACCTATGAGGTTTGACATTTGACTTAATGAAACTAGAGAAAAGGAGAGAGGAGAGGAAATTATCAAAATAGTGGGGGAAGATAATTCCCAGAGATGGAAAAGACACATATCTTTATATTAAAAAGGCCCACTGAAAGCCAAAACAATTAATGAGAAAGAGTCACTGTGGGTGTGTATTTGTGAAATTTCAGTGCTCCAAGGATTAAGAGAAGATCATAAAAGATTTCAGAGAGGAAGAAAAACAAGTTGCCTGTGTGTGAAGAAGTTTTAAGCTGGCTGGCATCAGTTGTTTCATCAGCAACGTGGATACTATAGGTAAATACACTTTTTAACCTAGAATTCTGTACCTGAGGTGTATATAGATATATATAAGATAGCAAAGACAAAACATTTTCAGATGTGCAAGGCCTAGAAAAGTTAGCTTCCCAAATACCTCCTTTTGTTTTTTAGAAACAGGGTCCTACTATGTTGCCCAAGCTGGTCTCAGTCTCAAACTCCTGGGCTCAACCAATTTTCCCAGGATTACAGTCGTGAGCCATCGTGCCTAGCCTCCCAAAGACATTTGTCAGAAAGATAGTTGCGTATGTACTCCAGTAAAAGAAAGTAATAACCAAGAAAGACTTGGCCTTCAGAGGAACCAACATAATTGCACAGTCAAAGCAGGTCTTTGAGGTAATAATGGCTATAAAATAGTCCAGAAAATAGCCATTCCAAATTGGAACAGGAGTACAAAGGACTCTTAAAGCAAAACAGTGGTTTACAACCTGGGGATAATATCTGTCTCCAATTCAACCTTATGCCCCCAGAAAAAAAGCAATTACAAACCCTAGGAATACCTCCACTCATGCCTCAGTTTGTAGGGGAAGTCCAGGCTTTTAAGCAATAGGCAAGAAAAGTGGGTCCATTTCCCAGCAATCCCATTACTGTGTATGTACCCAAAGGATTATAAATCATTCTATCATAAAGACACATGCACACGTAGGTTCATTGCGGCACTGTTTACAATAGCAAAGAACTGGAACCAACCTAAATGCCGTCGATAATAGACTGGACAAAAAAAAATGTGGCACATATACACCATGGAATACTATGCAGCCATAAAAAAACGATGAGTTTGTGTCCTTTGTAGAGACATGGATGAACCTGGAAACCATCGTTCTCAGCAAACTGACACAAGAACAGAAAACCAAACACCGCATATTTTCACTCATAGGCGGCTGATGAACAATGAGAACACTGGGCACAGGGAAGGGAACAACACTCACAGGGATAGGTGGGGAGGTGGAGGGGAGTGGAGGGGGGACAGCAGCAGGGGGTCGGGGAGGGATAACATCAGGAGAAATGCCTGATGTAGGCAACAGGGTTTGGGGGGATGGAGACAGCAAACCACCATGGCATGTATGTGCTTACGCAGCATGTACCTTAGAGCCCAAACACAATTAAAAAAAAAAAAAAAAGAAAAGTGGGTCCATTTAATCTAAAAACTAATTTTAAAAAATTTCTTGGAGTGGTCAGATTATGACATTAGATTTGTAAAGAATGAAATATAATTTTAGTATACTTCTTGGCCTGGCATTAAATTTGTGTGTGTGTGTGTGTGTGTACACACACACACACAGAACACAATTATGTGTGTATGTATATAATGCTATAGATACTGATTATTGATTTTTAACACTTAGAACTAGTCTGTGATAAAGTCTTGTTAGTGGTTATAATCTTGATATTATAGGAAAAGTGAAGCTTACCTAAAGCAGGTTGTGGAAGCTCAGAGGAAAAATGTGTTGTGGCTCCAGTATCAGTGAGAAATTAATATATGTGGTGGCCTTGGTGAAACAGGGAATGTAATTATATTATAATACTTATAATCACAACTAGTAGAATGGCTAAACATTGGGAGAGGCAGTTGAAGATAGTGTAGATGAGCTAAATTTTAATTTTTAAATTTAGGAGAATCAGTAGACATTATGTAAAATTATTAAGTCTAGAGACCTAGATACAAGTTTACTACTTAGGGATGTAGAGATGACTACCAGAAGAATGAAAAATAAGAATAGCAAGAAAATTTATCCTGAGGAATGCATTGGTCATGGTATAGGGAGGGAGTGTGGAAACACAAATTCTCTAGTTTAATTAGATTTATTCTACATTTACATATTTTGAGAAAACATAACACAAAATATTTTCTAATTTAGTGTTTCACTAACCTAGACCTTTAATGAAGTTTTGTTAAAGAGTCAGTTCAAATAATTGTCTGAACTCTTTGATACTAGCCTTAAGAAATAAAAGAATATGAAAACTTTTTCTTCACACTTGGCTTTTAAAACTGAGTTATTTTGGATAACAAAAACAAAAAGTCACATCAACAATTGTTTTCCCCATTATTAAACCTAACACTTTTTCCTGAAAACATTTGTGCTTTTATACTAAAGTGAATGCAGCTCACTTTTAGTAAGTGTGAAATTCAGCCCTGAATCTGGTGACTAAGTCATTAATGACACAAGTGATACTCTGTGGTAAATCACAGCATGGAAGGGAGGATGGGGCTTCAGAATCCTTTCCAAAACTGTATTTCAAGCATCAGATAGACATTTGGTCATTTGGAGTTGACTCAAAAATGAAGATTTAGTTTACATTCTTGGCACTGTTCTATTTCTACTTGAAAGATAAACCTGTGGTAGAGTGACCTAGGGAGAATATGTGGAGTACTGTCTCAAAACACAGAAACACTGCAGTAACTGCAGCAAAACAAAAGTGCCTCCAACACTCAAGAAAGGAACCTGTTGCCGTGGCCACTCACAACTTTTGTGGCCTTTAAGTGAGATCGATAATTTATATTTATCCCTCTCCAAGCAAATTTCTACTATATGACTGTATCTAAAAGTTCTGTGACTTTCTCATCTGGCAGAAACAACTTCTTATTCACAAACAGGCAGCTGGTTCACTGGCCATAGCTTGCCAGCCTTTGATGGAGTACTTAGGGAGTTTTGAACTAGATCACCTAGGCATGAATATTGTCCCCGTCCCCCATCCCCCATCCCCACCCCACTCCAATTGTGGTACTTAGTTTTCTAATCTTCAGTACGAAGATAATGGATATGTCAATGCCATAGAGTTTTGTGAGGATTAAATGGAGTATATAAACTACTTGAGAATAGTGCCTGCCCCATGGCCTCATAGCAACTACTCTAAGTTTTATAATGCTGTTATTGAAATAGGATACAAATGGATAAGTTTACTCTCATATGCTGACTCAGCCTGGTCAGAGTGTTTGGGGGCATATTCACGTTCAGTGGAAATGACGGTGTCTGATTAACTGTGTTGGAGTGGAGAGGAGAGACCATAGCAGCTGGTCCGGGTCTTTGCTACCTCTTGCAGGTGATTCTGTCATCCTTGGATAACCTTTTCATGTTAGGAATGCAACACTACATTAAAATATTTCTATTAGAAAGCAGATTTAATTCAAAATTATCTCAGCTACACTAAGTTTTACGGAAACATAACTGATGTAAATCTAACATGTAAATTTAAGGTTGGCAAGTAATGGGTATATGAACTGCTCTTTAATGGTGTTAGCTAACTCTAATTTATCTTGATGACATTTTTCAAAAATAATATTTAAAGAACAAAACAGTTTGTTGAACAATACGAACTAAGGGAATATAAGTAGGAAATGCTTGTATTTTTCTCCAGTTACCACCTTCAACTGAACTTTTAAAAATCTTTATTTCCCATTGGTTTGTGTGTTGTTGACTGACTCAGTCACTTTCTAGTCATTTTTGGCTATTCAAGAGAAAGATGCCTGCCTAGTTTGGCTCAGTTTAAAACTTCAATCTCAAATTTAAAAGTGTACTTTTTTCTATTTCTAGAGAAATAGAAAGTAATGGTAACAGAGACCAAATTTGTCTTTCTACCTTAAACTACTAGAGAATTGGGCAAATATGTAAAACAGCTGTTTTCCAACATTGGATTACAGATAGCACAGATCCGTGATCCTGAGAGAAAATAATCTAAGGGAAGTCCTAAAATCATTGCTGCTTTCTGCCTAGAGGCATTTTCCAGATTACAGTGAAAGAAAGAGGAATCTAGGAATTCTAAGGAGGCTGAAGTGGATTAATATGTGGGATACAACACAGGATAGGAAGTAGCTACACAGAAGAACAGAAATTTGCACAAGGGTGACCTTGAGTTTGTTGGAGAATGCCAAGATGTGCTTTCATATGATAAAACTCAACAAAGCCACTCAAGGAACTACCAGAGAAAGAGAACAGTAAGCAGACTAATTCCCAGAGTTCACACGGAAGTGAATTGGAAAAATTTAAAATTCTGAATAGCAGATTAAAGAGGCTTTGTAAGGCACACTGAAGAAAATAGAAACCCAGAAGCATTATGCTTTGGTAGGGCCAAACTGTCCTTAAAATGAAGAATTCTCTAGGCCTGTCTTAACAAAGCTTAAAAACAAGCCCCAAAAGGATCTACCTGCTTGGCAAAGAATCTAACTGTCTTTGGTACAATATTCAGTATGCTTTGAAGGAATACAGCATAATCCAGCATACAACAAAATCACATAATGTCTAGCAACCAATAAAAAAGTAGTAGATATGATGAAACAGGAAAATATGAGCCAGGAGAAAAAGCAGTCAGTAGAAACAGAGATGATGGAATTGGCGGAAAAGGACCTCAAAGCCATGGCTAGGTTTATACGCAAGGATTTAAAAGAAAAAAAAAAACTAGTAAGAGAAATGGAAGATATAAAACAGCTCTGTGGGATGTCTAGGGGTAAAATTTACAATCTCTGAAGTAAATATTTTGTTGCATTTATTTCATTGCAGAAATTGTAAATCTTGGAAGTAATAGCAGATTAGGTACTGCCGAAGAAAAGTTTAGTGAATCCGAAGACAGAAATAGACACCGTGAAAACCAGATTACACAAAAAAGGCCTAAAAACTGTAATGAACAGAGCCTCAGTGACCTGGGTCTATTGTGTGTACACATATCAAGTGGTGTAATGGATATAGTTGGAGTTCCAACAGTAACAGTAGAAGTAATGGCCAAAACTTTCCCAAATTTAGTCAAAATTAATTTTTACTGCTTCAAGACATCTATTGTACATAATGAATTAACTTCTGTCCTGTGTATCTAAGAGGTATATGTACCATTATTGGGATATTTTAAAGTACTCATTCATATTATTTCCTTTTAGCTGTATTCTCTCATAAAACCCTAGCTGAGAAAGGCTACTGTTGATCAACAATTAAAAATGGAAAGACATTGGCTAGTAAGCCAGTAGCGAAGATAGTATGGAATACTAAAAACACTCATTCCAAGGAAGACAGAAAAAGAAAGAGCAAGTAAGAGAACAGGTGATAAAAATGGGAAACAAATATCAAGATGGTAACTTTAAACTCAGCCATGGGGATAGTTACATTAAACGTAAGATTTATAAACAGTACAGTTAGAGGGAAGAGATTGTCAGATTAAACAAGTAGATTAACTTGCTTTTTGTAAAAGACAAACTTCAACTATAAAGATACAGTATAAATCAAAAACTAAAAGGATAGAAGGAGATATGCCATGCTAACAGTAGAAAAGAAAACTGGAGCAGTTTCCTTAGCACCAGACAAACTAGGCTTCAAGACAAGAAATATTACCTAAGTTAAGGAGGGATGTTTCATAATAACAGAACTTCAAAATGCATAGAGTGAAAATTGCCAGAACTAAAAGGAAAAATAAATCCACTGCTTTGGTTGGAGATTCTATAATTGATAGAGCAAGTAAAAAGAAAATCAGTGAGAATATAGGAAGCTTTAGCTATATTAGGAAACAGCGTGACCTAGCATTTTCAGAGAGCTCCACAGAAGAACAGTATTCACGTTCAAGATGCACATGGAATATTTATCAGAATAAAATGATGGACCATAAGACAAACCTCAAATTTAAAAACTGAAATAAGAATATATTGTCTGACCCCAGTAGAATTAAATTAGAAATAAATAACAAATTTAAAATCCCCAGATAATTGGAAAATAAAAGCATATATCTTTAAGTAGTCCATGGGTCAAATAAGAAATCACAAGAGAAATTCAAATATATTTTGAATTTAGTGAAAATAAAAATATTAAATTTTGTGGAATATAGCTCAATGCTTGAAGAGAAAGGTCTAAAATCAGTTATCTAAACTTTTACCTTAAAGGTGAAAACTAGTGATATAGATTATACACAAATAGAGAACAATCAGTAAAACCAAAGCTGATTCTTTGAAAATGTTTAAAAAAAAAAAAAAGTGTGACACTGCTAACCAACCTGATGAAAGAAATGAAAGGTGGTAGGTTGGAAGTGAGGTCTGAAGGAGAGAGGACACAAATGACCAAAATCAGGATTGAAAGCTCGGGTCATCACTGCAAATTCTGCAGACATTTATTTAAACAATAGAAAGAATATTATGAGCAGCATTCTGCAAGCACGTTCACCAACTTGCAAGACGCAGTTACCAAAGCATGACATGAGAATAGGGAATTTGAATACCTCTGTACTTGTTTAAGAAATTGAATTTGTAGTTAATAATTTTTCCACAAAGAAATCTCTGAACCCAGATGGCTTCACTAGTGAGTTCAGTCAGCCATTAAAGGAAGAAATATTATCATTTCTACTCCAGCCCTTTCAGAAAATAGCTTCTAGACTCATGTTTTGAGGCCAGCATTACGTTCCTACCAAACACAAAAATTTTTAATGAAAGGTATATACAGACAAACATCCCTCATGAAAACAGGTATAAAAGTCCTAACAGAATTTTAGCATATCAAATTCAGTAATTCCTAAAAAGATTATACATCATAACCAAGCAGGATTTATCTCATTTATAAATTAATACAATTCACCATTTTAACAAAAACAAAGAGGAATTGTGTGGTCATCTCAGTGTTCACAGAAAAAGCATTGGATGGAATTTAATATTGATTCATGATTTATTAAAAATTTCATAAAATAGAAACAAGACACTTTCTGAATCTGAAAAAAGGCCTTTACAAAACATTTACAGTTAGCATATTTAGTGATGAAAAACTATGTGCTTTTCTGTTAAAAGGGGAAACAAAACAAGCCTGTCCACTCTCATCAGTCCAGTCCAACATTGTCCTGTAAGTTCTTACCAGTGCAATACGTGAGCAAAAGAAATAAAAAGACAGAGGCTGGACACGGTGGCTGATGCCTGTAATCTCAGCACTTTGGGAGGCCAGGATGGGTGGATCACCTGATGTCAGGAGTTCGAGACCAGCCTGGCTAACATGGTGAAACCCCGTCTCTACTACAGATACAAAAATTAGCCAGGTATGGTGGTGCATGCCCATAATACCAGCTACTCAGGAGGCCGAGGCAGGAGAATCAGCTAACCCAGAAGGCGGAAGTTGCAGTGAACCGAGATGGTGCCATTGCACTCCATCCTGAGCTACAAGAGCAGAAGAGCAAAACTCCATCTCAAAAAAAAAAAAAAAAAGACGAGACATACAGAATGGAAAGAGGAATTAAAACAGTCTCTTCACACGTGTCATGATATGTTCAGATAAAATTTTTAAAGAGTCTACCGAAAACACTGTTAAAATTAATAAGTGAATTGAGCAGGGTCATTGGATACAAGTTTAGAATATAAAATGAATTGTATTTGTATGTACTAGCAATGATCATTGCCGAGTAAATTTTCAAAAATCACTAACATTTACAATAGCATTAAAAACCATGAAATATTCAGAATAAATTTAACACAACATATGCAAGATCTGTATACTCAAAACTGCCAAACATGGTTGAGCAAAAATGAAAGAAGACTTAAATAATTGGAGATATAACATGTTCATGGATCAGAAGATGAAACATTTTGAAGATCCTTTCTCTTTGAACTAATGTGTAGATTCAATGTAGATAATATAGCTTTTTTTGGTATACATTGGCAACGTGGTTCTAAAATTTTGTTGGAAATGCAAAGAACCAAAGTTGGTAGATTAAACACTGCCTGATTTCAAGACTTACTATATAAAGGTACAGAAATCAATACACCAGATACTGGTGTGAGAACAGACATAACAGAACCATGGAACAAAATAGAAATTCCAGGAATAGACCCGCACATATATGATGAGGGACCCATTGGGGGCAAAATTTGTTTGTTACTCTGCTCCTTCACTTTTGGGGGAGTGGCAGTCCATCCCAGGACCCACCTCACCCCCATTCTAGATCTCAACTCCTTCTCTGTGTTGGGGCCGAGAGGAGGCTGGATCAAGAGGCTCCTCACACTGCTGCTGCTCCTGTTCCCTGGGTGGCATGTGTCCAGTGCTGGCTCTCCTGTGGTTTCCCTTGATGCCACTGCTCCCTGAGGTAGGAGGTCTGACTACAGATCCCTGTCTTGCACTGCCAGTGGGCTGTGGCCCTCTGTGACAGAGACTGCTAGCTGTTTCCAAATAACGGATGGATCTTTCTTTTTTCCTTTTAGTAATAGTACTGCTACCCTGGTTCAGATCCAGCTAGCTCAACATAACCATTTTAGCTCTATATAACCATTTTAACCTCCCATATACCTTGGCGATGGCCTTATGAGAAACTTTCTGTCCAAATAGATGGCTGCAGTGTGAACTGGAGAACGTTCTCATCAACCTCACAGAGATGATCACACCCAGGGGGTGGCAGAACAACACAGGAGATAACCCAAGAATGCCTACAAGTTTGGGATATTTTAAAAGGAGAGAGAAGCTTTGGTCTTTTTTAAGCCAGTTTTATTTTGTCAGCTGAATAATTGTAACTCATGTCTTTGGCTCATAGTCTGTCTGCCTGTGTAAGGGTCTGGTGAGGTAGCTGAAGCTCCAGTACCTTCCACAGTGTTAAGAAGAGACTGTCATATCCTCACCACACCAGAGAGCAGGTGTGCAGATTGCCACCAGTGTTCTCCTTCCTACCCTCTCCCCTACTTTTCTTTTCATTGGTTCAGTAGGAGGAGGGGCTGTGCAGTAAGTCTGCCACCTGAGCACAGGGACAGCTGTCACTGCAGTGCTGGTCTCCTGTTCTTGCAGGCACCTCAGTCTTCTCGACCTCCTCCCTTGGACTCTCCCCACCCACAAAGGTGGGGAAGGAGCAAGGAGAGGCAAAGTCCCCGCCCTTCTTGTTAAGACTATAATGACTTCGCTTCTCCCCATCCATAATGCTTAGCTGGAAGGAAGTGGCTGCATGGTGATGCCAGTAGCCATGCTGGTGCCTTGCCAGGTGCCCTTCATGAACACCAAAGGAGGGACAGTCTCAAGTTTGTCACTGCCTTTAGAATTCTGGGGTTCTCGATAGTCTTTGCCCCCAGGTTGGATCTCAGTCTCCAGGTTGTGGGTGGCAGGGCAGTCCCACTTCTTATCTCATTACAAGATGTCATATTTCAGAATAATCTTGTTGATGGTTTTATTAACAAATGTTATTTTAGGACAGATTTCATGAACTGTTATTTTATGCCACTAAATAAATCATAAGCTTAATTGCTACAGTCTGGGTAGAAACATATTTGTTTTACAGTATAAGCCTCACTAACTGATTTAATAGAGTAGCCAAAAGCAATTTTAAATACTTCCATTTATTGCAAATGATCAATCTTTGTTGTTTCTAAGATAAGATGAAACTGAAATAAAATGATATTATTTAAATTTAATTATATTTAATTCCTATAAAATGCAAGATAAAATGCCAGAACTTAGAGCTTATTTTTTAATTATCTGTTTTTAAAATAGAGCTGCATAACTTAAAGAGCTGCTCAATTCATGAGCAGCTAGCTTGTTTTTTGAAAATGAAAGAAAGAAAAAAGATGAGTTTCCAAGTTAATTCACATTATACTTTTAATTTTAAATAAATGTCATTTCTAAATGATAACCTTGCTGTGTACCAAGTTAGGACTTGATAATTGAAAATAAAAATATTTTATGACTGTTAAATTTGTAAGGAGGCATTATAAGTAACTTTTATATGAAAAAATATGTATGCACAGGCATATTTAATCACTAAAAATTGCTTATCAGGACAGCCATGGAAACATCCTGTAACAGTTTTTCTCAGATCTATTTCAGATGTATGCATTTGTTGCTATATTTATCTTTATCTTAATCAGCCCTTGCTGTGAGGTTTGGTTATTTTATTACAAGCAGCTGGGCAAAGTTTTTTCTTTTAAAAACTCCATTCTTTTGTAGTGCTGCCATCACTCACATTACAGACTTGGACAGCAGATTAAAAGCACGTAAACAGTAGAATTAGATGAAATACTTGATGTCACTATATTTCATGATACTGTAACAGAAACCACTCTTTCAGGACGATACAAAATGAAAGCATTACACATTTTAAAAAACGTAACAAAAGGAATAGTCAGTGTGTGGATGGTCGCTCTTAGAGTTTTTGAACATGAAACTTCTTATGCTGGGTTTAACTGTGACTCATCTGTTTACTCATCTAATGGATAATATCATGCCAACATTTAATTAGTTTGCTCTGATACCGAGTAATATATACATACTAGTGTATATATTTAATGACTTTATAAGCTTATTAGAAGTCTACAATTCCAAACTGCTGGCCCAAATGGGAACTTTTAAAATATATAAACCCTTTTATAAATCTAAACTTACACTTTATTCCAACTTTGACATGACAGTTTGAAACATTTTCAGTTCAAGGCTGTAAATCCAGATTCAGTTTTCCTTTGAGTTTGTGCTATATAATCAAGTCCTGGGGTAGGAACTATTCCATTGTCTCTTATTTTTATGTCAAGCCTAAAAGGTAGGTTACTCCCATATCAAAAATACGGAAACGGAGTCTTATAACCTCTTCCGAGGTTACATAGGTAATTAAGGATATATTGATTGCCCCATTCTGCTATTTAGGATTTTTGTTAATTAAGAGATGTGCTGTGATATTAGGAAAAAAATCTTCAGTGTAACCATATTGTTGCATTGATGTCATACAAATTGTTGCCAATAGAGGCAGTTCTTGACTTGGTTTATTAACTGAAGAAATATAGACAGCTTGCTGTTTTAGATTACCCATCTCTTATGTTTAGAATTCGTTTCTACTATCACCCTCTTAATTTAGACTTCTGTTACCTGCCCTCAGAGCTAATCTAGCATTTTACAATTAGACTCTGGAATTCTGTCCTTCATATGTTTATGTCCATGATTGCTAAATGAACTTTACATCAAAACCAGTGGTTCACATTGCTTACTAAAGAAAGCATAAGCTCGTCCTGGCATTGAATGAAGACTTTATTTTTGTTTCTCAGCCTTGCCCTTCCCATCCCATCTGTGCTCCATCTCAGCTATTTGAGGCCCCTGCTATTGTTGGGAGAGGCCTTCTTGTTCCCCAGTGCCCCTGCTCAGGGAAGACTTTGCCCAGCTTCCTCCCATAGCCCTTCCTTTACTTCTCTTAGAGTACCTATATTTTAGCCCCAAGTCACAAAATCTGAGAAATTCAGATCAACCAAGGAAGTTTGTGCACACCATCCAGAGACACGGTCTTCACAGATGCGCAGTCTTTTGCTGTATCTGCTTTCTGGTAGAGGCCTGTGCACTGAAGACAATTCAGATTTACTTTGTTAACATTCTTTCTGCCAATTTGCTTATGGATGGATCTTTAAGTATGCTAGAAAGGACATTAGTTTTATTCCCATTTTATTTAGTTGGAAATGTAATTATTTTCACTCTGTACTTAGCTTATTTACTTGACTTACATTAGTTTTTTTCTTACATATATTTTTTCTCCTTAAATTGTGCTGTATTTCATGCCATTAAAATACAGTTTATATAGAGAAGAATTACTTGTATTAACAGTTTGCAGTATGCAAAGATTATCCACCACATAGTGATATATTTAGATAACCTCGACAGACTAATCTGAAAGGAGGTGCTGGGTGTTAATTCACACAGAGCCCCGAAGGGGATATGGAAACTGCTTCAGTGAGCCGATTGCAGGGCTGTTGATGACAGCAGTCCTCCTTAGCTCTCTAGATACCAAGATAAGGGATCAGAGAAGAGCCACAAACCCATGAAAGTCAGCTCCTCATTACACTTGACAAGCACGGGAAGCTAGGAGGTTTACTCTGAAGAGCATGCATTACAGCCTTAGGCCCACGAAATAATACTGTAGGTTTACCTCTTCTTGAGTTTCTTTAAATTATACCCCATAATTTATTTTTTGCTTTCACAGAGTTTTGGTGGGATGTTTTATAAATTTAACATAATACAAAGAAAAATATTATTTATAGGTTTAGTTTTTAGGCTGTAAGTCATGATTTTCTCATAAAATACGAGTCTCTGAAATCAAAATATCTGATAAATTCCCAGAGTTCTAGTTATTTGCTCACTTCATATTATACCATAGAGAAAGCCCTAATCTGTGCATCTGTTAAACATTCGAATGGTAACTACTAAATTAATTTTTTTCAGATTTCCCTTGAGTAAGAAGTAATTTATCATATGTAGTCTGAGGTTGAAATGTTTATTAGGTACAAACTTACTTTTCATTGTGTAGTTATGAAAGATTGTTGTAGAATCTCGGTAAACTTATTTCAAATTATGAAAGAAATTTCTTTGTTTAAGAAATTATATAATAGATTATTCTCTGAAGCATAATAGACCCTACTGTACTTTGAAGAATTTTAAACCATACATTGAATGTAAAGAAAAAAATAAAAACAAACAAAAAATCACTGGTAATAACAACCATTATAGAAGCAAAAAGTTTGCCTATCTCATTATATATGCAGCTATACCCTATGTGATTATGGTCCAGCAGTAAAAATGTAAAAATTAAGAGATTGTTTTGGTACCTCCGTGTCAAAAGGTCAATGTTACTGGCTTTGTTTCTTTGTCTTAAGGCTTTTATGATAGATTTTAATCCCATTTAGTCAAAATATGTATTATATCCACATCCACTGATACCTTAATAGTGTTGCACTTCATGTATTCTTTTGCTGTCTGTTTCTAATATCTTGCCTCCTTAAGTGATCCAGTTGCACCCTGCCCTTTATGCTACTCCAGCCAGGTAGAGTTGGGAGTCAGTGAAGATAGCCACACACAACTCTGTGTTGTCATGAGAGACAGAAGAGGTACCGTAGTGATGGATGTGGTCACACTGCAAGTGATAGCGTCTTGGGGGTTCTGTAAAATGGGGGTGATGGCACCACCTCAGAGAATTGTTGTAAAAAATAAAAGTTGATAAAGTGACTAGGACAGGGCATGGCACATAATAAGCACTAGATATGTGTCCCCTGCTGCTATTTTATGCTTTTTTCCAAGGCATCGTATTAACATATAGCTCTTCCTTGACCATATGTAAAAGTTTTATTTTAAAATGCCTACTGCTTTTTCCTCAAAAAAAAAAAAAAAAAATCCCAAAAGGGAAAAAAGGGTTAAAAAAAAAAAAAAGGTTGACCAGTAGATGGATAAATTTTCTCAGCAGCATGAGGAGCTCAGACTTGCACCGTTTCAACAGTAGAGCAGACTTTGAAGGTACTGGATTGCAGGAAACACTTCTCAACCTCTTACCGCATTATAATTACATAATCACAGCACTTAGAGGGGCAGTGTGAATTATTCTTTGCTTGATCAGTATGAGAATTTGTCTGAGCAGTTGCTAGAATATATGAGGGCCCTTGGGTTATGAGGGAACAAAAGAGAATGCTCAGGAGCAGCAGGAGTAAATGGAAAGTTTACTCTGTCCTGGCGTTCACTCGACATTTGGCTCCCTTTCCCTTTTTCTTTTACAGGCTCTTTGGGAGCTTATATCAGTGGAAACCACAGCTTCTGGCTTTTATAATGAATACATGATCAGCCAGTGATTGACTTGTATTTACCATTCTCCAGTGACTCCTCTCAGAAATCCAGCTACTTTGTAAGTAGTAAAGACCCATCATGAGTATTCACACTCTGAAAACACACAACACAGGCATAAGTTCATCTTGGTAGCCTCTGCATTATAGAAATACCTGCTGGGTACAGTGGCTCATGCCTGTAATCCCAGCACTTTGGGAGTCAGAGGCGGACAAATCATGAGATCAGGAGATCAAGACCATCCTGGCTAACGTGGTGAAACCCTATCTCTACTAAAATACAAAAAATTAGCTGGGCGTGGTGGCACACACTTGTAGTCCAGCTACTTGGGAGGCTGAGGCAAGAGAATCACTTGCATCTGGGAGACAGAGGTTGCAGTGAGCCAAGGTCTCACCACTGCATTCTACCCTGGGTGACAGAGCGAGACTCTGTCTCAAAAAAAAAAAAAAAAAAAAGACCTGTGAGAGGAGGTGAAACTTCTTTACTGGAGAAAGATTAGTTTCAGCTTAGGAGAGAAGAGCTCATTTTCATGCCTTGATAAGAGCCCAGCACCTCAACCATGTCGGTGCACCCCAAGTGTTGTGGGGCCTTGGAGCACTGCTGCTGCACCTAGAGGGACCTACAAGGAGAGGACATGGTAATCTCCCAGAATGTTCGTAATGGCAAGCCCATCCTGTCTACCTTGCCTAAGAGGTGATAGAAATAAGATTCCCAAAGGTAACATGCATCTCTGTGGTACCCCAGTAACCCCTTGTCTGCACCCCTATGCTGCTGTCCCTTCTCTTCTGCTGCAGCAGCATATGGTAGACTCACAGCTCACCCATGTGCTAAGGGAAGTTGCCACTCCACCCACGAGTGATTTCTTCTCTTTATCAAGTACTTACTTGCCTCTACAACACCCAGGGGATGTGCTGATGTGTAATATTAGAAGTTCCCTAGAGCAGAATTCTGCATCCCTCTCTAAGTTGAAGGAAGCAAGGAGCTCACACTTGGTCATCCACAGTCTGACAGAGGCTTGTCTTGGGGGTGACTCTCTGCTATCAAAAGACAGAGGACATCAGTCGTTCATTAAATACTGGAAACTTGAGGTTTCTGTTGACTGAGCTTTAAATGATGGGTACTGTATTCCAGAGAGAAGAAAATATAATGAGTATGTCCTTGACATTTTCTTAGGTTTTTAGTTGCCTGAGCAATAAAGTATGGATATGCAGATTACATAGTTGCTGCAGATAAATAGTAGTGATGAAAAATACTCTGTAGTGGTTTAGAATCATATACTTGCAAAAATACTGCTTAAGCTAATAGGTCAGACAGTTCCCTGGAGATTCAAGAGACTCACCTGCCTCCATGTATGGAAAAGGCAGGGAGTAAGTTCTCCTGCTGTAACTGATCCTCACTTAGGACATGCAGAGAACAAGAACATGTAGTAAATAAACATTGTGTTTACTGAGCGAGGCAGTGGCCTTTAGGGCCCTTTACAGAATGGTTTGTTATGACTGTGGTAAACGTGCACACCATGACAAGCTGGGATGGGTGAGTTGTGAGGAGTGGGTGAGCTGGGTGTGCACTGGGTGGGTCGCCGTGTGCTGGGCAGCAGGTATAGCCTCAGAGCTCCCAGACTCCAGGTCTGCCCTGGTAGGTGGGGTCAGGTTCTTGACAGCTCCTCTGTCCTTCTGCCTGGAGATAATTTTATAAGTTTTTCATTTTTTTCCCCTTCTTTCTAAAAGAAGAGTTTAGTAGAGAATACAACTGGAACCCCTAATTTTCGTTTAAAATGAACACAATCGTTGATGAATACCTATTTGAACATGGTCTTTAAGTGTACTTTTACCTGTTATATTTGTAATCATGAACAAAGGTATAGAAGATATTTGAGAAGTATGCTTTTAAAGTTATCTCTCATATTGCTGATCATATGTTAGTGCTGCCAAAAAACAAACAACTTTTGTGTAATCAACTCAAAGAACAGCCACAAGGGTGAGGTTATAGGAAAAGCGGGCTGTACAAGATGATGTGTGAGATATTGTTTCTTTGGTATGTCACAGAGCCACGTGGCTCTAGTGTTTTCTTACAGAATTCCAGGTCACGGTTCAGAAATATCATGTTCTTTTTTTTCTTCTTCTTCTTCTTCTTTTTGAGACAGAGTCTGTTGCCTAGGCAAGAGGGCAGTGGTGCAATCACGGCTCACTGCAGCCTCGACCTCCCCGGATCAGGTGATCCTCCCACCTTAGCCACTCAAGGGTTTTGCCATGTTTCCCAGGCTTGTCTTGAACTCTTGGGCTCAAGTGATCTGCCCACCTCAGCTTCCCAAAGTGCTGGCATGATAGGTGTAAGCCACTGTGCCTGGCCCAGAAATGTTGTATTCTTTATTCATTTCTGTTTTTCATAACTGACATGGAGGTATCCACTGGAAACATAGAAGTCTAGTCACAGTGTCACAGTGTTGACCGTAAGCAACTGTGAGCCAAAAATGCCATTGTGCTAGCCTGCTAATAGTAACAGTAAATCCTTGTTTAATATAGACATAGGTTCTTGGAAACTGCAACATTAAGCAAAATGATATACAGAGGCTCCTGAAATCACATCCTTTTGTTCAACGTTGTTCTTTTATAATGTTGTTGCTTTTGTTATATGTTGTTTCACTTGAAGTCCCAGTTTCCGTGAACCAACACTGTTATGTGAGGACTTACTGTACATATATAAGTATATTTTTATGTGAAACAGTGAGGACAGAAACTGGTATTATAAGTTCAAGATTTACTTGCCAGTTATTTAAGTTTCTGTGTCCCACCTCAGAGGTCATCTGTGTACCTCAGCCACATTCCTGCTACCCCTGGGGGCACTGCTGCTTCCCACTGACTTCCTGCTACCCCGGGGGGCACTCCCGCTTCCCACTGGCTTCCTGCTACCCC